>NC_054564.1:1428726-1496226 GCF_017654505.1 Polyodon spathula | reverse complement strand
CACGTATTCATGTTTTACAAATACTGAACATTTATTTTACGTTTATTTGTAGTCAGAATCACTATAATCTATGAATAAAACTTCTGTTCCATTGATTGGGCGTCCCGGGGCTTAGCAGGACAATTTTTCAGCAAACTGAGTTTATTTTTTTTATTATTTTTAAATATATTCTTAAACCGGTATATCCTGTTCTTACTGAACCAGTTTGGCCAGATGAAACCACAGTTCCTGGCACCTACACGGGCTTGTGTGGGTGACAAAATATTACAAAAAAAGAAAAGTTTCTCGTTCGAGCGCAGGAGTGATTGCACGTCACCGCTCTATCTGGAGCCCGGGTGCGCTCCTTATCTGTCCTCTGGAGCCCGGGTGCGCTCCTTATCTGTCCTCTGGAGCCCGGGTGCGCTCCTTATCTGTCCTCTGGAGCCCGGGTGCGCTCCTTATCTGTCCTCTGGAGCCCGGGTGCGCTCCTTATCTGTCCTCTGGAGCCCGGGTGCGCTCCTTATCTGTCCTCTGGAGCCCGGGTGCGCTCCTTATCTGTCCTCTGGAGCCCGGGTGCGCTCCTTATCTGTCCTCTGGAGCCCGGGTGCGCTCCATATCTGTCCTCTGGAGCCCGGGTGCGCTCCTTATCTGTCCTCTGGAGCCCGGGTGCGCTCCTTATCTGTCCTCTGGAGCCCGGGTGCGCTCCTTATCTGTCCTCTGGAGCCCGGGTGCGCTCCATATCTGTCCTCTGGAGCCCGGGTGCGCTCCTTATCTTATCTGTCCTCTGGAGCCCGGGTGCGCTCCTTATCTGTCCTCTGGAGCCCGGGTGCGCTCCTTATCTGTCCTCTGGAGCCCGGGTGCGCTCCTTATCTGTCCTCTGGAGCCCGGGTGCGCTCCTTATCTGTCCTCTGGAGCCCGGGTGCGCTCCTTATCTGTCCTCTGGAGCCCGGGTGCGCTCCTTATCTGTCCTCTGGAGCCCGGGTGCGCTCCTTATCTGTCCTCTGGAGCCCGGGTGCGCTCCTTATCTGTCCTCTGGAGCCCGGGTGCGCTCCTTATCTGTCCTCTGGAGCCCGGGTGCGCTCCCTTATCTGTCCTCTGGAGCCCGGGTGCGCTCCTTATCTGTCCTCTGGAGCCCGGGTGCGCTCCTTATCTGTCCTCTGGAGCCCGGGTGCGCTCCATATCTGTCCTCTGGAGCCCGGGTGCGCTCCTTATCTGTCCTCTGGAGCCCGGGTGCGCTCCATATCTGTCCTCTGGAGCCCGGGTGCGCTCTTTATCTGTCCTCTGGAGCCCGGGTGCGCTCCTTATCTGTCCTCTGGAGCCCGGGTGCGCTCCTTATCTGTCCTCTGGAGCCCGGGTGCGCTACCTTAGCTGTCCTCTGGAGCCCGGGTGCGCTCCTTATCTGTCCTCTGGAGCCCGGGAGCGCTCCTTATCTGTCCCCGTTGACGGGTGTGTTTGGTTAAGCAAGTCTCAGAGATTTAACCCTATCGGGAGCGAACTAGCGACTCCAGTCCAGGTTTTGGCGATTGCATCTCCACCTCTTTCCACGAACGCTTCTTTATCTTCTTTTCTTTATTCTTTTTTTTTCTTAGAGGAGTGCCCCCCCGTCCCCGTCCCCCGTCCCCTCCCCCTCCTCCTCCCCCGTCCCCTGAGTCAGAGCGAGACACCAGAACAAAAAAACGTGGGCTACTGCTTTTTTTCAGGTTTCACACGTATGTCTTTTTTTTTTTTTATCAGAGGCGTACTGCACTACAGCTCTGTGGCTTCGTGTTTTCATTTGCGCCACGAACATGCAGACGCGTCAATATTAGCCCCCTCATTAGCGCATTTTTAATCGGCGTGCTAAAAAATTACGTTATTACACCAATTAATATTAATATTAATAATTATATTATTATATATTATTATTATTATTTTGTTTATTTTTTTTCCTCGATATAGCATAACTTGCACTTTTTAAATCCTGGGAATACCTGAAGTTAACAACTCTTGGAGAAGTTATTTAAAGACAAGGGCTGAATCTAAATGAGTCTTTTCAATCTGGTATGTAACGTGTATAATTTACTACACGCATAGCCTTTGGGTTGTTTCAGATTTTGCACGGGTTTTCTAGTTGCTGCTTGTATACAATGCATAGTAAAACAGCTGTATGTAGCCGGTGTGTGGATCAAAGCGTTGTAATGTGTATTGGCCTTAACGAGGGTAAATGGTAAATATGCATAATTACTGTAAACGTTAATTTTGTGAAAACAGATCACAACAACGATAAAAAGCAAAGATTTTTAAAAAATGTAATGGGTGCCTTTTACATTCTGTTTTGCTTCCGTCTGTAATTTCCTTTTTCTGTGTGTGTTTTTTTTATTTTTTTTATTTGTTTATTCGTGTATTAGTTTTGCATATTGTATTTATTTACTGCACCCCGTGTGCGAGCGTGTGTCAGGAGTTTGCTTGGCTGATGATGTGTCAATGGGGGGGACGGGAATTGTGTTTCTGTTTTGTTTGTTTTTTTTTTCGCGAAAGTATGCAAAGTTAAAAAGGTGTCGATCGGGAATCAGCGTTTGTTTTGGACGCTGTAAACCCGGTCGGGTCGGTGTTCTTTGCGGGTCGGGTTGCAGCTGCGTGCTCTCAGCTAAAAAAAAAAAAAAAAAAAAAAATAGTTGCTTAATCTAAAGCCACGTGCATCAGAAGAAGGAACGAGCTCGCGCTCACTGGTGCTATAGCAACGCGGTTCACTCAACGACGTGAATATATTTAAAATGAATACATGAATAAATAAATAGAAACGTTGAGGTTGTGTGATAATAATAATAATAATAATAATAATAATAATAATAATGTAAACCGCGATACAAAACGAAACCGTTGCTTTAACAAGAACGGCGAATTTCGAGGAAACGGTTTTTGTTTTTCCTTTAAACGCTAACGGTGATTCCGTGATGGGTTATTTCCGAGTTATTTAAGTAAGATTGTGAATCGCCGTTAGGTCTAATTTTCCTTGAAATGTGAATAAACAAAAAAAAAAAAAAAAAAAAAAAAAAAAAAAAAAAAACACGACTAGCTTTGCGCGTTAGTTTTATTTAAATAACAACCCTATTCACGCCGTGCCATTGCCAGCCCGTTACTCTGCACAGACACGAATGCGAACACGTTAGCGTTTAGCTTTGTGATTTTGAAGCAGCCTGTCAGTTTGAAAATGACTAAGGTGGCGGGGAGGGGTGTTGGGCTTGTGCTCGTTTTTATTTGACAGTGGACTTGGGATACAAACTCGATGGGAACAAAAGAACGGCGTCGGGGTGTGCAGTCTCTTCGCATTTAAATAGCCTTCTTTCTCATGCAAATAATTAAAAAAAAAAAATCAACTCTCGGTTCTCGTCTCAAGCATTTTCTCACACGGTCTCTGTGCATTAATTTGCCAAACTCTTAAGTAAAGCCTAGGCTAGGGTACTGTATCGTTGGTCTTTTGTTTGGTTGGTACCGTGCATATATTTTAAACAAATCGTAAAATACAATGTTTAATGATATACCCCCCCGTTGCACGTGGTTGTGTTATTATTATTATACACGACTACGTGACCCCCGGCTGCATCAGGTAACCTGGAAACGCACACGCCCTCTCGCTCCACAACAGAGAATTCTGCAGGTATTTGCATGAGTCAGCACTTGCACTGCACAGACAGTGCGGAGACATTAGCAAGGATGTCCGACCTAGCAGCTGGCGTGGTGTTGCTGCCCGCCTCTATGGTCTGTTCAGAATTCAAGCAGGTTAAAGGACTGTTTGGAAATTATTTTCAATTCTCTCTCTTTTTTTTTCTTCAAATTTCTAATATATAAAGTGTGCGTGCGTGCATGTTTATTGGAAGGACAAAAAGTTTAACTAGGTTGCAAAAAGAATACTACAAATTGCCTTGGCCTTTTAAACGCATGCACATTGGACTTTGTAACTAAGAAATGAAACAAGCAAACAAACAAACAAACACATCAATGCAATATGCATCTTTTACACGTTTTCATGTATAGATCTGAAAGCGAGCACGCAGGAATGACAAGTCAGAAATCGATCCCATAAGTCTGGTGCATTGATAGCTGTAACCCCTGCCCTTCAAGGGCCTGCTTTCTCTTACTGTGTGGCGGAGATGAGCCTCTTTAAGTCAGATCCGACTCCTTTGTCCCTAGTTTAATGTGTCAGGGTAAAATCATTGCAAAGTGTAATTACATGCTTGTTAATTAACAGATGGGTATGATAAAGCTTAGTAAAACGCACTAAACTCATGGCTTCAGAATGCTAAAACCAGGGGACACTTTAATATTGCCATGCCCATTTAACTACTTTTAGAAAAAGAGTTTAACATAGCTATACCCAACACAACCCTTCTAAAAGTTTACCACAGTTTTGTACCATATTTGGGTACTTTTAATACACCTGAATAGATTGTGAACCCCTTACTGAGAGAGGTTGTTTGCTTGTTGTCATGTTTTTTTAAATGCTTTACCATACCTTTCTGTGCTTTACAGTGCTTGCCTATGCTTTACCATACCTCTCTGTGCTTTACAATGCTTGCCTATGCTTTACCAGACTTCTCTGCATTACAATGCTTAGCTGTACTTCACAACACACTTTCACTGTGCTTTATTACATGTTGCTTTTACTATGAGAAGCTTTTATAAGGGATGTTACTTGTCACCTTTCCCACTGATCGGATTTTTTCTTTCCAGGCAGCCACTGGGCTGGATGGTCTCGGCGCTGGAATCCTGGCTGACCAGCAGCTGTCCGGTCGTGGAGGCCATGCATGTCTGCAGAAGGCACTGGGCTCCCACGTGAAGCTGTGAGCCCCCCCATCAATGCACCAGCTTTGAGGATGGCAACTGCTCTGGAATATAAATCCGGCTGGTGGTGGTAGCTTGGGAGAATACCTCCTTTTTATTAACAGAAACCCAGATAAACAGCAACTCAAATTCAGCAGGTGCTACAAACAAAACAAAAGGACACTATTGCAGAGAGATCAGTGGTTAACTCCGAGACCATGAAAAAAATCAAGGCGCCTCTTTCGGAAAGCGGGCGGGACATTTACGAGTTTTCTGTGGAGGGGGGGGAGCCGAGGATCTTCCTGGGAGGGGGCAGGGTGGTTTCGGATTGCGTCCGGACCGGGTTTGATCAGTCGGGGCATTCGGGGATCCACCCCAGCAGGGGTCCCGCCCTCGTCCCGTCGCTGGATCTCGCGGACTCGCAGAAGAAGAAACGCAAGCGATGCAGGGTCTGCGTGCCCTGCCTGCGCCGGGAGAATTGCGGCAGCTGCAACAGCTGCCTCAACCACAAGACGGGCCACCAGATCTGCAAGCTGCGGAAATGCGACGCACTGAAGAAGAAAGCGGTGAGTGTGCAGAGAAGGGGTGGGGGGCATGTTCTCTAGAGCAGTGCTTCTCAACTTGGGGCCTGATTTCAAACAGGTTGAGAACCCCCCCACAATCGTCATTAGGTCGGAGAGCTCTCAGAATCTGGGCTATATAGAGAGAAACACCTGCCTGCTGTTAAATGCAGGATAAACTTCCAAGCAAGTCAGGTGTCTTGGGCAAGTGTGTCAATCAGATGTAAGCCCTGGTGAAGGCACTAGCTCCTCAAGACCCCCCCCATGGCACCCTGAGGCCCCCTACCCGAATAGATTGTGATCCCCTTAGTGAGAGAGGTTGTTCGCTTGTACCGGTAGAAGTACAGCTGCTCTCATTGTGTTCAGTGTCATTTCTTGAACGTTTGAGAAAACCGCTCTGTAATTACCATGCTCGTCAATTGCACACTGCCTGACTGAATCAGACAGGTGTGCGGGACATGCGAGTCATGTGACTTAGCTGGCTTGTTGTACTCATTCCGGCTGGACTAGACCACTGGTAACAGTAGCCACTCTGTCACCCACTCCATTAGCCTGCACTATCCTTCAAGCTCACACAGCTCCTGGGCTAATGTGAATTGGGTTTGCTTGTGGTGTGTTTAATCTGTCAGGGGGTATGGGTTGGAGATGGGGGTGGTGGGTGAGCAAACTTTCATCTTTCACCTCCTGTAATGTAATCAGAGCTCTGACCAATCGGCATAAGGATCCTCCCTGATGGAATTTCCAAAAAAAAAACCCGCACACTCCCCCCCCCTCCCCACTCAGACTCCTGAATTGATTGGCGTTTGGGTCACAGTGTGACCTTAAGTCCTGGTGCAGGGTTAGGAGAAGACGGAGGGGGAGGGGGCTCTTGGGAATTTCAAGGAGAGAGGGAGGAGGAGGGCTTCAAGGCAGGAGTGCATCCAGTTGGAAAAAGGGAGGGAAGTCCTGACTCAGGGAATCATTGGGGTGTTGCAGAGCAGTATCTGCAGAGTCATTTTGGTTCCCACAGAGCTGCTGTTGTTTCTTACAACATTATGTTGGCTTATGTTGAGGCTTTGCTTTTCAGTTTGAATGGTATAAGTAGGAATCCTCCCCTGTGCTGTACCCTGCTCTCCTGTGCTGTACTCTGCTCCCCTGTGCTGTACCCTGCTCCCCTGTGCTGTACCCTGCTCCTCTGTGCTGTACCCTGCTCCCCTGTGCTGTACCCTGCTCCACTGTGCTGTACCCTGCTCCCCTGTGCTGTACCCTGCTCTCCTGTGCTGTACACTGCTCCTCTGTGCTGTACCCTGCTCCCCTGTGCTGTACCCTGCTCCCCTGTGCTGTACACTGCTACTCAGTGCTGTACCCTACACCCCTGTGCTGTACCCTGCTCCTCTGTGCTGTACACTGCTACCCTGTGCTGTATCCTGCTCCCCTGTGCTCCCCTTTGCTGTATCCCTGTGGTTTTTTTTAGCAATCGCGAAATGCAGTGAAACCCAAACAATGCAGGAAACATTATTATAAACATTTAAAAACATGGAAAAGCATGCTGGTAGTCGAAAAGTGCAGCACGGGGTGATGAATGGTTTACTCGACACCCATGCTCTATTGCTGCTCGTGTCAGCTGTCAACACACCAGTCGGCACATAGGCAATTTACAAGCCGTCGTCTCTTCTTGTTTGCAATTGTGGAGAGCAGGTCTCAGCTGCTGCGCAACACTTCTATTGTGGGAAGCAGAGTAGACACAGAAGACATCTCAGTCTGGATACGGGACAGTGCATCTGAGCTTTTAAATATTCATGAGAGAGAGAGAGAGAGAGAGAGAGAGAGAGAGAGAGAGAGAGAGAGAGAGAGAGAGAGAGAGAGAGAGAGAGAGGATTTATTGCAGAGACACTGAGCACTAGTGCCAAGTTAACATGTGTGCACCAGCTGGGAGGGGGTCAGGCGTTATTAGGCTTTGTCAGAAATAGCAACCCCCGCCCCCTTCACCACCCCTCCCTTCACCTCTCTCCCTCTTTAGCAAAATTCTAAATAGGCTCTGTTTTCGCCTTTGGAATCGGCTGTTCACGACTCAGTTGTAAAAGCATAGACGAGTGTGGTAAAGCGATTTAGCTGGTGCCAAGTCAGTAGTGATAACATCAGTTTTTCTTTACTTTTAAGTAATTTTTTTTTCTCTTTGAAAAAAACTGACACAGTAAAATGCAGTCAAATGACATTGTTAAATAAGGTTAAAATACTTAAACACAGTTACAACCAGTACAGCCTTAGTTTATTCTACGTATTGCATATATTTCATTAGTGCCCTATAGATATTTATAAAGCTTTTTTTTTTTTTTTTTTTTGATATACACAAAAGGTTTAAATGTTTTGGTTAAAAGCCCTAGAATTTTAGGATTGAGATGTAATTAAATAAAAAAACTATGAACATAATTTTTATCTTGTATTTAACATCATGTAATCAAAGAAATCGAAAAAGTCTACCGGAAGCCATAATCGTAGCACAGTATTTCATGTTATATTTCGAAATGTCGCATTTTTCAATTTCTGTCTTTAAGTATATAGAAAACTACGCAGCAGTGTGTAATTCAATATGTTAACATTATTCAGCAGCTTTCATTCGACTTTATGAAGCAACATTAGTTAATTCTATGGATAAGTTTTAGCAATAGCTGTATACAGTATATAAAACACACAAAAACGTATAGTTGTTTAGGATTCATAAACTATAGCATCGCAATTGAGAAGGGGGGGGCGAGAGAGGGAGACAGGAGGTCAATTAAGGGAATTAATTCCATTATAATTACCTCCACACACACCCCCTGTGTTTATTTCATCACTCACTGGCATACAGTTAAGTGCAAATTTTTACAACTCATTATCAGTGCACCATTAATGACCCACTTGCCCCTCTAGAAGATGGAGTGGGGGTTGGTGCAAATCCCGTGGCAGGGTTTAAACAGTACTAATCAGTGCTGTGCATATGAATAGAGGAAGGGGAGAGCTGAGTCATTGTGCTGCGAGGGATCAGCCCTGTGTCAGGTTCCTTCAGGCATTGTCTGCCCTTCCCCTGTGTTAATTTAGGCACCCCCCCCCCCGGTCACTTCCCAATTCTAACGGCACTCGTTGAAACTGCCTTTAAAGCAGGCAGTTGAGCTCAGCTTCCTGTAATTAAGTCCCTTGGAGCTGCAGGGCTCAGGTTATGGAGGGCAAGGTGGGTTGGTATAGCACAAGTACTCTATAACTCCCACGTTTTTGACATCCTGGTCTCGTAACATGCATTATTTTTCCTTAGGCACTTAGAGGGTTACTTAAACATATCTTTTCTTTTTAAATGTCATACTTAAAGAGATGACAGTTTATCCCAGTACGCTGTTTGCATGGTAGTTTTTGCAATTTTACCCATGGTTGAACTATGAATTTACCATAAAGTACCATGCTTTTAAATACCTCTCTGTCTGGGCTTTACGATGCTTAACTGAAGGAGCTGAGTAAATGGAAGCACTGGTTAGCTCTGCTTTAATGCACCACTAGGGATCGCACATGGCGCATTGCACACTGGTATGCGATCTCCTCTTAGATGCAGCCCTGCAGGTAGCTTTGCCCTCCCTGTGTCTGATTCTATCCTTCTAGAAAGCGCAGCGTTTCATTTACCTGTTGCATCCGGTGTGGCATTGTCCTTCAGGATCAGAGAGTCTCCATGGCGATGGTCGCTAGGAAACCCGTGCCGAGGCAGCATAAACAGAGCTGCTCCACTGGACCACGTCAGACTGCAGGAACCTGTGTTTGTTCTGCTTTGCCAGGAGGTAGCCTGGCGGGACTTGGGTAATCTGAGCAGTGTGTATTTGCACAGCCAAACGAGGTTTTCTTCAGGGCAGAGTTAGATTGCGGATATAAAGGGAGGGGCCCCTTATACAGAAACCTAGATCAAGTTTTTTTTTCTCAATAGCTATACCTTTGTGAAGGGAGAGTGTGTTTGAAAACAAACAGTGGAGGTACTTCTAGGCTTCTGATGCCATGGTAACTACAGCTGTGGCCAAAAGTTTTGCATCCCTTAGATGTTTTGCACCACCCTATAGAATGAAGTCATGAAGGAAACCTGCTGAATAATGTTACATTTACATATTGAATTACACACCGCTTTGTAGTTTTCCATATACTTAACGATTGAAAAATGTGACATTTGGAAATGTAACATGAAATACTGCGCTACTGTTGTGGTTTCCGGTCGACACTTTTGCGATATCATTTTGTAGTGTCTTTGATTACATGATGTTAAATAAGATCTAAATGATGTTCATATAGTTTCTTTTTTAAAAAATTGTGGCTCAACCCTAAAATTCGAGATGAAGGAAAACTTTTGGCCATATATATATATATATATATATATACATGGATGAAGGCTGTATTTGCATCCTGAGCCATTCGAAAAACAAGGCATAATACCACAGTAGTGACATCAAAAAGTGACAAGTCCTCGAGAGGAAAATATACTTGAACTCTGACCCATTCGACTCCTCGAAACAGTACAGTCATGTTCATTAATGATCAACAAAATGAGAATATGTTAAAAAAAAATGATGTGAAGCTGGTACATTCGTATCTCAGAGAAACTGGAGAGGAACGAGAAATTAAAACAAGGTAAAGACAAGCATCCAAATAAAGCTGAAGCGCTCTCGTAGTTTATGACGTCACAGAAACCCTAGATGGAATTATTGTCCTGTCTGTTATTCTATATGTACCTTTATGCATAAATGCACCATTGTTATATAGGGTAATGTAGTAATTTGGTGCTGATATAGTAAATCTTCGATACACCAAAATACGTCATTTATTACTTCCCTTATAAAAGTTTCCCAGAGTAAAAGCATAGCACAGTGTACTGAAGCATAGTGAAAGCATAGGCCAGTATTGTAAAGCCCAGAGATGTGTGGTAAAGCACATTAAAAAACATCACAAACCATAATGGCATTGAAACAATCAGAGAAATGTAGCCGTGTTTTGGTTGTAATGAACAGCAATAGCACAGCAAGATTGTAGTAAAGCAGAGGAAAGCGTGTCGAATCCCAGAGAAGATTGATAAACTAGGTAAAAACTGCTGGGAGTTTGTATTGCTGAGCTACTCTTATATTATACAGCACTAGCTTGTGATTTCGGACCTAAAAACTAATTAACATTAGTGACAGGTCCCCTTCACAATAACATATAGTGCATGCATGCATTTCTGTCAGCATGGCCTAAATGAGAATGAATCATACATTATAGACTTGTGATGTCACAGCAGTTGGTGTGCAGTTTCTGCGTGTGCCTGTGTGTGTGTGTGTGACTATGCTGTGTGTGTGTGTGTGTGGGCAGGTATTACTGTCAATATGCAGACACAATTTGAGAAAATGTCCCCACAGAGATAGTAACTCCTGAAAAAACAACGTTGTGGGGACGTCCCCACTTTGTAAAACACCTTTTAACATCAGGGACTATAAATGGAAACCAGGGACTATCAATGGAAATTAGCCAAAAGTTGTCAACTTTCACCCTGTGCGGAGTTTTGTCTGACTGAAGTTAGACGTGTGTGTGTGTGTGTGTGTGTGTGTGTGTGTGTGTGTGTGTGTGTGTGTGTGTGTGTGTGTGTGTGTGTGTGCGTGCGTGCGTGCGTGTGTGCGTGCGTGTGTGCGTGTGTGTGTGTGTGTGTGTGTGTGTGTGTGTGTGTGTGTGTGTGTGTGTGTCTGTTTGTCAGTAATTTCCTGATACTGGTTTGCAGAAACACTGTTTACTTTCCTAACCGTGTCCTCCCGGGAACTTCCTGTATTTGGTTGCTAAGCAGCCCAGCTTCCTTAGCAACGACCTGCTTTCCATCCCAAGCAGGACTTCAGTAGCATGCACTGGCTTTGTGTGTCACAGCTCTGAACTGGCTTATCAATGTCTATCATCAATACAACAGCAGCTTCACATTCACCCCAGAGGAACAGCAGTGCACTCGCTGGTATCCCTGTTACATTGCTGCATGCAGGGCTGTATCATCCATGACATGTCAAAAGCACTTACTTCGAAAAGCAATGTTTAAGAGCAAGCCCTTATACAAGTTTCCCTTGTTAAAATAAAAACACAGCAAAGTGTAATATAGCAACATGAAAGTCTGGTGTTTTAAAAAAGGCAGACCACAAACAAACAAAAAAAGAAAAGTTTGTGAGTTAGAGAAAGAAAGTCGACAAGAAAAAAAAAACGTTTTGTTAGAGCACGGTTTTAAGATCCTCTTGTTCTGATCCTTTCTGCATTTATTTATTTATTTATTAATTATAAATAAACATGGCAAACCAGGGTAAACTATGGTAAATGCAGAGTCTAACTAGGAAAAGCATGGGGGAGAAAACTGCAGAAATACTGGGCAAAAGTACATTTTCCAAGGGAGGGTGGTGGGGTGCAGTTCAGGAGCTGGGGGTGGGGGCTAATCCACTGGCTGGAAGCTGGTGGGGGCGACCCCAGTGTCCATTGTCTCAGCTGGGGGAGTCCTCAGGTTCAAATTAGCAAGCAGAACGCCTCACTGAATAAGAAAACTGGAGCGATGGTGCATGCATGGCTTATAGCATCGGATCAGGGGCTGTGATGCACAACTGATGAGATAAAAAAACAACAATAAAACAAGACTTTTCTTACGAGGAAGCCAAGCAGGCACCAAAGAACCCGGGGTCTGCCAGCGACAACCAAAAGAAACCTTTACAGTGGGCGCTGTTTCACTGAACTGCCATAGGGGGTAAAATTTGCAATAATTAACTTTTGATATGCATCTTATTCTATGTATTCCCATTGATCAGTTGGGTATGCTAATGATAATGTTATTGTATATTATATTGGCCCTGGTACAATTCCTTTCTAATGAATTGAACACTGATATCTGTGCTTGTTTGTACATGTCCCCTATGATCCTGATTCAGTAGGTGATTTAAATTGTGGGTATTTTTCACCTGTTACCAACGAGGGTGGTTTTGAATTGAAACGTTTGTCTAGTACTTTTGCCTTGTGCCTCTGGATAAAATAAACGACTTTTGGCAATTTAGCGAACGATTTTTGCTGCCACACTGCATAGTGTTCTTTGTCTAGTGTATGTCTACAGTTTACACAACTTATCTATTGCCACATTCAAATCTTGTCTCGATCTTTGGCGGCAGACCTTGTGCTCATTCTACGGTTGTTTTTCCTGTCCTTTTCTTCTTGTGAGACGATCTCATCTTGTAATATTTATCATCATCTCTCGATACTTAACAATGTGCTGAAGCAGTTTAAGGGACGACCTTAAAATCTGCAAAACTGGGGGCTCCCGAGTGGCGCATCCAGTAAAAGCACTCGCATAGAGTGCAGGATGCGCTCTATAGTCTAGATGTCGGCGGTTCCAGTCCAGGCTATTCCTTTGCCAACCGTGGATGGGAGCTCCCAGGGGGCGGCACACAATTGGCCGAGCACCACCCAGTGGGAGGGAGGGTTAGGTCGTGTGGTCTGGCCGGGCGCCTGCGGGCTTGCCTGTAAGCTGCCAGGGCTGCGTTGTCCTCTGACGCTGTAGCTCTGGGTAGCTGCATGGTGAGTCTGCAGTGTGTAAAAAAGCATGCTGCTGACAGCACACACTTCAGAGGACAGCACGTGTTCGTCTTCGCCCCTCCCAAGTCAGCACAGGGGTGGTAGCGGTGAGCTGAACTAAACGAAATAATTGGATAATACTAAATTGGGGAGAAAATAGCCAAAAACAAATTGGTGACTACTAATTTAAAAACATGTAAAAATTAAAAATTGCAAAACTGCCCAAGGGAAAATTCTCATCTAGTCCTTTGAGGTGTAAAACGACAGAGCCCTTAATCCCTGGCCCATAGCGTTCACTACAGCTTTCAGTTAATTTACTTTAGAAAAAAAGAACACCTGTTAAAATGAATAACAAAATATACTTAAAAACAAAGATGAATAACAAAATATACTACAAAACAAAGATGCTGCAAACACTAACTGCATGACAAACACTAAGGGAACATATTATGTTTATATATATATATATATATATATATACATAAAGGATCTATATATATATATATATATATGATATAGATATATAAATATATATATCATATATATATATAGATATAACTTTTATATTATCTTTCTAGCTTTACTCTGAAGACTATAAAATATATACAACTAAAAGGGACTTTCAATAAAATAGAAGTTCTATCTAAAATATTTGCAAGATTTACTCTAAAGACTAGAATATAGCAGATATATAGTGTGATTAGCAAAGCCAGTCCAATCCATTCCACACCTTTTATGTGACTCCGGTTCGTGTTTTACCCCCAGCAGTTGCACAGATGGGCCTCAGTGATAGAAATACCAAAGACATTGTTTTGCAAAGCCTGGGTAAGGAAAGATAATCGACAATGTGTAGAAACACACACACACACGCACTGCCCCCTCCCTTCCTCAACCCAGCTCCCTCTCCCTCTCTCTCTCGCTCTCTTTTCTCCCATAGCAGCAAGAAGCCACCCTGTGTTCTATTGGCTGCTGCTCTCATATGCATGATCCGCTGTGGAGTCATCACAACACAGCAAGGGCAGACAGGAGAAAGGACGCCCTGCACAGCATTCCAATCACGTACACAGCTAGCTAGAAAAAGGGGGAGGGAGAAAGAGACAGAGAGAGGGAGCGAGCGAGAGACAGAGAGAGGTGGAGGGGGGGATCAGCAGCACACAGCAGCGTTAAAGAGATAGCACGGTTTACAGAAAGAAAAAGAAAGAAAAAAACCCTCTTGTAGTCTAGCACTGTACTGCACAGTGCAATGCATGAGAAGTCTTAGTGGGACAGGCTGGAAAGATGGCTGCCTGAATGCATGAAAGAGAGAGGGGGTGAGAGAGAGAGGGAGAGAGAGGGGAGGGAGAGTGAGAAAGGAAGGAAAAAAGAGAGATCTAGACTCTGATGGGGATAGTAAAGCCTGCCATCATAAAGAAGAAGGAAGTACGGATTAATAGGTAATTATAGAGACCTCTGTGTCTGTCCTGTAGATTGCATGCTGAACACACTAGGGGTTTGCTTTCTGGTTGTGGGCATTTAAATCCAAATCCAGGAACATAGTGCAACACATATGAAATGAGATTTAGAAAGAAAAAAAAAAGATAAATTGCATTTTTTGTACAAACATGAATTTTTATATATATATATATATATATATATATATATATATATAATGTAAATGCAAATATATTAGAACATTATGACTATTAAAAGCTGCCCCATACACACAAAGATGTTATATACATAAATACCATACATGTACACACACAAGCAAACATGCTACTTACATTTTAAAGATACACAGCATACATATCTTTCTTTCTCTCTTTTTGTTTGTTCTTCTGGTTGCTAGTTAATCATTAAAGACCTGCTCATTGGGGGGGGGGGGGGGGGGGGGTGTCCTCCATGTCTGTCGCATTGTTATATTGATTTTGTTATCCTCTCCCTCCCTCTCTCTTTCTCTCTTCTTCTTTGTGATTGCCCCTGTGTAAAGGTGGGACTCCAGGGCAGTAATACAGCACGGGGCAGAGTCCCAGCACTGGCTAAAGAGGTAAGAGTCCAAAAGAAATGCGATGGAAATGGGGGGGGGGGGGTTACTGCTGTCTGAATATTAGGGTCAGATTCTATTAATATTATATTATTTTTTTTTGCTGGTGTTTCAGACAGTATACAGATTTACACCGCTGACTAAAAAGGCTCACAACTGATCTCGTGCTATCTTGCGATGGGATTTTATTTTTGTATCCCGCCGGGATTAAAAAATTATGCAGTGAGACGGATGTGTGGTTGAGAGATTTCATTTGGTCCCTAACGAATCTGTTATTGCAAAACTTTTACTCAATATAATATCTATCTATCTGTCTAAATGTCTGGGGTGTGTGATTGTAAATGTCAACAGTGTTTTTTATATATATATATTTTTTAAGAATAAGCGTTAGCTGAACACTGTTGTTTTGTGCTCTCAGAACTGTGTTGATTGATTATATAATAACGACACCTCTGTCTTAATCAGGCTTTGATGCCTGCTTTCATTGAACAGGGATTTCATTCTTGATTTTAAAAAGACTGCTGATCACTGATACTGATACTGTCTGTGTTTTCATTGGGGTACTGTCGTGATTCCCTGTCACCTTCTACCCTGTGCATTTATGTATTTGAATTATCAGGTGCCTTGTTGCCGGGTAGATTAGACTCACCTCGTACACTGAGTTTAAAGGAGTTTGTGTGTCTCGTAAGGTGAAGGGAAGTTAGTTGGCCGCACGCATGCGTATTTGGGCGCACGTGTGTGTCTGTGCCTGTCTAGTTCCCCAGCTGTTTTCCTACCCTTTTGTAGCACAGCGCTGCTCTAGTATTGCAAGGTGTTTTTGTGATTTTGCTGAATTGCTTCGCAGTTTCAAATGGACAGCTGCATAGTTAAGTACAATCTTTTAAACATCAAGGTCCCCCATTTTCCTCCATTCCTGAATTCACTCCTGTTTTATTTGAAAGTGAAAAAAAAACCTTGTTAATGAGAAACAAGCCCCTTTCAGAGTGCTGAAGAGGACGTAAAATATTTGGTTCTAGTTTTGAAAATGAACAGGGGTTTTTCCTCATTCAGAAAATAGGAGTTAATTAAAGACGCTTCGAAAATATGCCACCTAAGTCATCTAAATATCGCAGTTGAGCAGTACGCAGTGAGGATCAGCATAGACACACAGTGAGGTTCAGCATAGACACAGAGTGAGGATCAGCATAGACACACAGTGAGGATCAGCATAGACACACAGTGAGGATCAGCATAGACACAGAGTGAGGATCAGCATAGACACACAGTGAGGATCAGCATAGACACAGTGTGAGGATCAGCATAGACACAGAGTGAGGATCAGCATAGACACACAGTGAGGATCAGCATAGACACAGAGTGAGGATCAGCATAGACACAGAGGATCACAGAGAGGATAGCATAGACACACAGTGAGGATCAGCATAGACACACAGTGAGGATCAGCATAGACACACAGTGAGGATCAGCATAGACACAGAGTGAGGATCAGCATAGACACAGAGTGAGGATCAGCATAGACACAGAGTGAGGATCAGCATAGACACACAGTGAGGATCAGCATAGACACACAGTGAGGATCAGCATAGACACACAGTGAGGATCAGCATAGACACAGAGTGAGGATCAGCATAGACACACAGTGAGGATCAGCATAGACACACAGTGAGGATCAGCATAGACACACAGTGAGGATCAGCATAGACACAGAGTGAGGATCAGCATAGACACACAGTGAGGATCAGCATAGACACACAGTGAGGATCAGCATAGACACACAGTGAGGATCAGCATAGACAGAGTGAGGATCAGCATAGACACAGAGTGAGGATCAGCATAGACACAGAGTGAGGATCAGCATAGACACACAGTGAGGATCAGCATAGACACACAGTGAGGATCAGCGTAGACACACAGTGAGGATCAGCGTAGACACAGAGTGAGGATCAGCGTAGACACACAGTGAGGATCAGCATAGACACAGAGTGAGGATCAGCATAGACACACAGTGAGGATCAGCATAGACACAGAGTGAGGATCAGCATAGACACACAGTGAGGATCAGCATAGACACAGTGTGAGGATCAGCATAGACACAGAGGGAGGATCAGCATAGACACACAGTGAGGATCAGCATAGACACACAGTGAGGATCAGCATAGACACACAGTGAGGATCAGCATAGACACACAGTGAGGATCAGCATAGACACACAGTGAGGATCAGCATAGACACACAGTGAGGATCAGCATAGACACAGAGTGAGGATCAGCATAGACACAGAGTGAGGATCAGCATAGACACACAGTGAGGATCAGCATAGACACAGAGTGAGGATCAGCATAGACACACAGTGAGGATCAGCATAGACACAGAGTGAGGATCAGCATAGACACACAGTGAGGATCAGCATAGACACAGAGTGAGGATCAGCATAGACACACAGTGAGGATCAGCATAGACACAGAGTGAGGATCAGCATAGACACAGAGTGAGGATCAGCATAGACACACAGTGAGGATCAGCATAGACACACAGTGAGGATCAGCATAGACACACAGTGAGGATCAGCATAGACACACAGTGAGGATCAGCATAGACACACAGTGAGGATCAGCATAGACACAGAGTGAGGATCAGCATAGACACACAGTGAGGATCAGCATAGACACACAGTGAGGATCAGCATAGACACACAGTGAGGATCAGCATATACGAGCTGCATCACTGATCATTATTAAGAGTTGCAATGGTCAATTATCAATAATTCCAGCTTTTCTCTCTCTCTCTCTCTCTCTCTCTCTCTCTCTCTCTCTCTCTCTCTCTCTCTCTCTCTCTCTCTCTCTCTATATATATATAATATATATATATATATATATATATATATATATATATAGATAGATAGGCAGGTATTTCTACCATGCTGTCTGAAGAAGGTGGAAGCAGAAATGCTGTAGCTACTTATTAAAATAATGAGCTTTCAATTTATCAATTACGCGTCTTCATTATATGCATATTAACAGTATATGTGTGAATGTGTGTATATATATGTATGTATTTTCTGTATGTAAAATAATTAAAATGCATTTTTGTGGCTGTTTTTTTAAGATTCTGAAGCTCTTCTGATGTCCTAATAACAAGCGATATTCTGGGAAACTTATTTGCTTTCAAGATAATAAAAAAGCCACCTGCTAATATATGGATGTTAGTTAATTTGCTGCTGTATGAGTCTCTGTACGTGGTTTTGGAAGCTATGGCAGCTGAGGCTGCCTTTGCATTACTTGCTCTGTGTATTCCCTTATAAAACTTAACTACAATACCTGGGTTAGAAATACATGCTTTGAATAATGTAAAGTCTAAGTACAGCTACAATATAGTCAATGCTCCTGATGTTTAAAAAGTTAAAATTAAGCCATGTACAAAACACAATGTTTTACAAATGTATATATATAATATATATATATATATATATATATATATATATATATATATATATATATATATATATATATATATATATATATATATATATATCGGGAAAATTAGTTCGGAAAATTCAATTTTTTTTTTCTAAATGACTCCTTAAAAAAAGATTGGGTCACACTGTATTTCTATCAGTCGGCCCTTTGTCTTATAGTCCTTATACCCAGATCTCTATTCAGCAGACACAGGGTTAATGTTGACCTACTTTCCGTGGGAAAGGTGACTGACAGATGACATCATTGCAGTAATCATGGCTTCCTTACCGCTTTTAAACTCCGATGAGACAGGCGTCTCATGGTTCTGTGCAAACTGAAGTATAAATAGCCCTGAGGGGTGTGTGGGGGGGGGGGGGGGGGGAGGAGCAAGACTATGCCTCATCTATTACTATATATTATTCTTTTTAAACTCCCCTATTACAATGATGTTCTTTCTCCTATATCCCTCGTGTGTGGTGTAGAGACCATTGTGTTATTATATGATTGTTCTGCCGCCTGTGTGGGTGCTGTTGTAAATACTGTATCAGTTGGCTGTAGAATTTATACACTTTGATGGCAATAATGATATTGTATTGGCGTGACCCAGGCCAGATTGATCGAGCAGGAATTTGTGAATGTTTTCGTGTAAAGGTAACGTTAACCGTAAAGCGTGAGATCCTTACTTCAAGATGTCATTCATTCTTTCAGATACAGTATAAGAAAGTATATATATATATATATATATATATATAATAGCTATACACACATACACACACACACACACACACACACACATATATATATATATATATATATATATATATATATATATATATATATATATATATATATGTGTGTGTGTGTGTGTGTGTGTGTGTGTGGTACATACATTAACCTAACATGAATGACCTATGATGTGTAGTTTTAGAAAAATTTGATACTGTACAATGTAGAAGAATAAAGGAAAATACATGGATGAATAGGGTCAATACCACGAGGCCTGAAAGGAACAGCAGATCGTTATATCACTAACTATGTAGTCAATGACATTTAAACAGAAATAAGTGAGTGTAGTTGCCATGGCATCACAAGCCTCGCTTTCCCTTGACAGAGGTATGTTAAACATATCGAAACGTTGGGAAGTTGGTCAATTTAAAAGTACTAAAAGAAAGTCAAATGTAATTATAAATAAATGCATGAAGCTCTAAATGTAGAGATTAGCCACCCAGGTGATGTATCTAAAAGACTGGGACCATTAAAAACACAATTAGATTCTGTGCTGTTCGATTAGGTCCTTCTAGTCGGGGTGAATTGATAGGCCAAACAGCCTCTTCTTGTTCCCAAACTTGTGTTACGTTCTTATGTTCGAAAAGACTGTCTTTGAATAACTCAAATGAAACCGCTGTTGTGCAGCCAGTTAGCTTGCAGCCTGTGTGTGTGTGATGTGCTGGGGGGGAGGACGGGGGCGCTGGGGGCAGGGATAAGCGCACGTGGCTTTTCCGTGCCGTTGTTGTTGTTGTTGTTTTCCTCTCTGATCCTGACTGACAGCTCGGCCCATGGGCCGTGCACGCTTGGAGTCAGAGAGGGAAGTCATGTCAGGATGAGATGAGAATCGCTCCTCAGTGACGGGGGAGAGAGAGCGCAGGGCTGGGATGGGGCTTGTCAGGATCAGATGAGAGGCCGTAGGGCATTCTTCAGAGTGCGGGAGGCTACGATACCCCTGTAGAGACTTCCAAACACAGCCTTCCCAGGGAGGCTCTGCCCAGACTGGAATTGAACACAGGAGCGGTATGTACAAACAGACAGACAGACAAACAGACAGACAGACAGACAGCTGGGCAGACAGACAAACAGATAGGCAGACAGACAGACAGACAGACAGATGGGCAGACAGACAAACAGATAGGCAGACAGACAGACAGACAGATAGGCAGACAGGCTTAGACAAACAGACAGAGAAAGAGAGAGAGAGAGAGAGAGAGAGAGAGAGAGAGAGAGAGAGAGAGAGAGAGAGAGAGAGAGATACACACACAGGTAGATTTAAAATGTACTTAATTATTAAAACAGTGAGTTTTCAGTTTATCGATTACTTTTCTTTTTCGTTATTTCTGTGATTGATGAATTTTCTGTTGTGTCCTTATGCTCCTTTGATACAGAGCTGTTTGTTTTTGAATTCTGTGCCTGTATAGATAGATAGATAAATAGACAGATAGATAGATAGATAGATAGATAGATAGATAGATAGATAGATAGATAGATAGATAGATAGATAGATAGATAGATAGATATAGTGATAGGTATGTAGTGTGGTATTAAAATCTGCCACTGTGAAGATCATTAAAACAGTCTCTTTAACTGTTTTTCTGTCCTGTTATGGTATTAAATTGGGCTCCCATTCACAAAAACTTTGACTCACTAGTTAATTAAAAAAACAAGCGACTAAACTGTTGACATGTTCTCCCACATTTTTTTATGTGAATTCCTATTGTAGTGTTCCGGGATTCAGTAAGGAGCCCTGTTTCTGTGCAGTGGATCGTGCTGGCTCCTTGCTCGCTCCCTCGCTCGCTCGCGTTCCTCTCAAGCCATGCTGTCAGACTCCACGTGTGTGTGAGGTTTACAAACACTGAGCTCTGGAGCGCTTTAACAACCAGGGAACCCCCTGCCTGCATGTCTGTGAGTCTCTGTGTGTGTGTGCGCATGTACGTGTCGTTTTATATTAAATAGATGGAAAGCAGCTCTGGCCAAAAGTTTTGCATCACTCAATAGAATGAACTAATGTTGTTTCATAAAGTCGAATGCAACATGCTGAATAACGTTACCTTAACATATTGAATTACACAGCGCTTTGTAGTTTTCCGTCTTCTGAACGAAAAATTAAAAATGTGACATTTCGAAATCTAACATGAAATACTGTACAACTATTATGGCTTCCGGTAGACTTTTAAAGCCGGGTTTTAACGTTATCAGTGCCAAGCCACTCGTCCTGGAAAGAACAAACCCTTTCACTTTCTTCAGTATCGAAGCAGGGTTTTCATCTAGTGCTGCCATATTCACTTCAAGTTCAGGTATCAAGGGTCCTCTGTAAAATCCTGCGAGTCCTGAATCACACATCAGCTCAATCCCCACCCCCCCCCCCCCCCCCCCCCCCCAGCATTATTCAAAACTTCCAATGAGATGCAAAAATAACACAAAGTAGAATGTACAGATCAGGACTAAAACGTACATTTCCAATAACATAGTGGAAATCCTTTAAGCATTTATGTCAAAGAAAATATTAAACAAGGTTCTCTTTACCTTAAAACAGGTAAACAGAGACACAGAAGCCAGTGCCGTTTTTCTCTTGTATGTGTACGCTTTTGTGAAGAATCTGCACGTTTTTCGTTTTGCTTTTCAATAACAACGTTTTCTCAATGCGTCAATTTACTTTATGACCTGAGATTCTGAGTAGGAAACGGATTGCTGTTTGCACATCTAGCAGTGATATATTCCTGTGTGGTCGCTGCGTACTCATACGGGTTAAACGAAGATGCATTTCGTTGTAACCTCAGTTCAAGACACGAAAGCGAGCGTGTAACTTTCTGTAAGACCAGTCAGGCTGAGTCATGTCCAACCTCTTTCAGGGGGTTCTTTGTTATAAATAATGGGAATCTGTGATAGCCACTGGTCGCTAGGCAACCTAAAGCAGCAGTAACTGGCGTCACTTCTAAGTGACTCATCTCGTCTGGTAGCATGAGAGGCAGCGCTATTTCAGGTAACAGGAATCACGAACTGCAGTTTGCTTCCATTGTCATCTCCTTGCGTTTCTGTGAAGAGTAGCACTCGTGAAAGGTGTAGAATGACGTTGGCACTGCAGACTAAGAATAGCTCTCCTGTGTTCATCTAAAAAGCAGGGCTAGCATATGCCGGCCCTGGACTGGAGGGAGCACCCTTTCTTTAGGGGGTGAGTGTGAGAGCAGTTTAGTCTCCATGCTTGTCCTGGATTGAGGGAGCACCCTTTCTGTCAGAGGGTTGAGGGAGGGAGGGAGCTGTTCAGTCTTGTGCAATGTGTATTATTGCATTATCATTGCAGAGCCACTGTTTTCCTGCATTGCCATTTAAGATAATTTGAGAAGGGTGTAGTAAGCACAGCGTGGTACCATTCTAGCAATGGCAACTCCATCCCATTGTAGCTGGCCCAGTCCTGCCATTGCCCCTTGGTTTAGAACCCTTGCACTGCCATTGTAGTGTCCCTTCTGCCATTGCAGAGCTTGTGGTCAGGCATTGCATGAGAGACCAGTGTGCATTAACCTTCATTGATGTGCCGAAGAGTCTAGACTGCAACACTAATAATGTCTAAAACTTGTGCAATGTGGGGTATTGGGAGAAAGCACAGAGAAGTTTCTAAGCCTTTATCAAATATTAACGTTTAAACCTTTTAAATAAATCAGGAGCCATTCTCGAAATGGAAATGTTAGATGATAAAATATTTATAGTCACTCAGACAGATCTTGCAGTCTTGTGTGGAGTTTGGTTAGAGCTGTACCAGCGTGTTCTCAGTATTCAGCTATGTGTTCACCGCCACAAACCCTGTGCTGTTCCAGTGACTGCCCTCCCTCCCTCTGCAAGCAGGTTCATTCAGGTCTCAGCGAGGAGAATGGGTAGTTAAGCACTGTGCTGTTCCAGTGACTGCCCTCCCCTCCCTCTGCAAGCAGGTTCATTCAGGTCTCGGCGAGGAGAATGGGTAGTAAAGCACAGGTTCTCTTGGATAGACTTAATTCACTTGTCAAGGACTGGATCCTTATCAGATATAAAACTATTTAACTAGCCCTGCCAAGCTAACCAACTGCCCTCACCCAATTTATTTACGAAACCAGCATTCCATCCCACGGTATCCCACTACTCTGGACAGTAGTACTCCCCATGATTCCATTGGGTCCTAAAGCCCTCGTGTTAGCCTGCACGCTCACATTCTCACAGGGTCATACAGGGTTTTTTTTCTGTATTTGGAAGATCGGTGATTTAAAAATGTAGCCTTGGCGTGACTCGCAGCTGCTTACACATGCATCATAACCCCGAGCACCCCTCCGCACTGAATAAAAACTGAAAGTGCTTTAGTGCCTGCAGCTGATGGAGCATTGTGTTTCTCTCCTCCTGATTTTCACTTTCAGTCTTGCTTATTTCCAGCTGTAGATGTTCTGAGGTTTTTTTCGCTGGTAGACGTTTGACTGGCGTTTGATGTTTTGGTTTGTTTTTTATTCCGAAAGGATCAATGCCAAGCAGGTTTTTGGTCTGTTTTGAAAACGCTTGACAACCTGCCATGCCCTTCGTTTGGTATCTTGGTTCTCTGGTGAAAAGAGAGCTGTATGAGATTGGAGGATAAACAGATGGTTATCCTCCACGGGTCACGCTAGTCCTGTTCTAGCAAAGTCACAAAGTGAATCTGTGTTTGGGGAGAACGGTTAGAATGTTTTTCCCATAGAAGTTAATTCTACATAGTTCAAGATCATGGGAAAGTGTGTGTGCCAGTGGGTACAGTTTGGATCACACACTGATGTACAAGTACCACTAGGACAGTTCAGGCTTTTCAACTCACACCCCAATGCATTCTGGTAAGTGTAGTCCTGCTGTGAAAGCTACCCTAAACAGGACCAGAATGCATTGCGAAGTGAGTTGAAAAGCCTGAAGTGTCCCAAACTGTCCTAGTGTACATGGAGTCATATGGCAGCCTGATGTGCAAGACCAGCTACAGGGTGCAAGGGTCAGACGTTCTGAAAAGTGCTTAGACAGTGGCATTGCCATCAGCGGCCTTTTCTTCAATTTCATAAACATTTAAACATTGAACACTTTTAGCATTTCAGATTTAACATAGCTGAAAGGCTGGGAGCCACTCATAACAAGAAACACTCTGTACAAGAGTACAACATCAACGTAGCTCCCACAGTAAAACCTAAGTGTAATACAGCACAGTTGAAGCATGGTAAAGGAGGAGATTAGCATCATAAAGAATAGCGAGGTCTGGTAGAGCATATTAATAAACAAGGCAAACCAGGGTAAACTATGGACTGCATGCAAACCACAGCTCTGCTATCCAGATGCTCAGTATAATTCAAGTACAAGTTGTATTTGGCGATGCATTTTAATAGGAGCTGTTGAATGTGCATCTGCAATAATGGTGCCACCAAGGGAAAAGCAAGGACGAAAATACTGCGGTGCACTCTTATAAGGGACGGGACAAGCCTGGAGGGGCCGAATGGACTCTTCTTGTCTCCAAACCCCTCCTCTTGTTCTGTTGTTCTGTGTGTGAGAAGCTCATGTGGGGTGAGCAGGGGAATCTGGATCCTGTTGGCGGGGCAGATCAAACTTGTTTCCGTCCCCCTGTGATGTGCTTGGCAGCTCTTGCAAATCTCAGCTACGGGCCAATCCCGGCCGAATGCATTACCAGGTTGTTAATTGCAACGTGTTTCGAATAACCCGGCCTAATGGCTTACAGGTTCCTTCAGTACTCCAGAAATTCAACTTCATTAGGGACAGCTTTGATGTGTGCAAGTTCTTACTGATGTTCAACATTTCTTCGTGTGACGCATTGTATGGTGTTCGGATACTGGAAATAAAGTACGACAAATGCTACCCTGCTTCCCTCCCTCCCTCCTTTCTAGTACTTAGATAACTGAAGCAACACTGCTTCCCTCCCTCCCAGTCCCTCAGCTCTAACCACTAGAGCCACACTGCTTCCCTCCCTCCCAGTCCCTCCTTAGCTCTATCCACTAGAGCCACACTGCTTCCCATTCTCCCAGTCGCTCCTCAGCTCTAACCCCTAGAGTCACACTGCAATCTGTTTACTGTGCTGACATATTGATAAACAAACCAAAACAAAGCACAGTAAAGCAAGGAGAATTTACAGTACATGTATAAGCAGGGGAAACTGAAATGACTGTGAAATAGCTTACTGTAGCTTTAAGACTCAGCGGCTCCAGAGCATAACATATGGGAAGCTAATCAGGGCAGGGCCCCTGTGGGATCCATCTGGCTGTAGGAAGAGGGGGGGGAGCAGGGGTTACTGGCATTGGTCCAGGGCTCAGGGCAGCAGAGAGGGAAGCAAGGACAGTGTTCACAGAGAATCAGCACAAACTACCCCTGAACCAAGGTGGTGGGAGACAGGAAAAAATAAACAAGGCCACAAAACAGAGCCCTCAACTGCCTCTCTTTCTGCCTTTCCCCCTCTCTCCTTCTTATCCCCTCCCCCACCCCTGTTTTCTTTTCTTTGTTCTATTTTGGGTAAGTTATTTGTTTTAATAAAGCTTGAGGCAAAAACTATAAGAGACTAAATCCAGTAGATGAACGTGTTGGCTAGTGCCTCCTTCAGCGCGCTGTGTTTTGCCTCAGTGTGTTGAGTACTGAAGCAGGCACTCGCCAAAACGTTTGTCTGCTTGACTTAGTTTATGGCTTGACCTTAGAATTGTGATTGTGGATTTTGTAGCTATGGTTCTTTTAATAAGCTGCCTTTCTTTTTTTCTTTCTTTTAACCACCCTCTCACTCTCTATCTTCCTCACCTCAACGTCCTCTCCTCCCCTCCCCCTCTCAACCTCTCTCTTTGTCTCGCTCTCCCTCTCTGTCTTTCCCTGTGAGTTGTTCGCTGCATGCTGCCCTGCATGTGTGTTGTGTCAGGGAAGGCCGTGCCGTGACTTATTAGACACCAGATCCCCTTCAGTAGACTGCTCTTAGAAAGAGAGAGAGAGAGAGAGAGAGAGAGAGAGAGAGAGAGAGAGAGAGAGAGAGAGAGAGAGAGGGTGGGGGTGGGGGTGGGGGGGTGGGGTGCAGGGAGGGAGGCCTCTGTCCAGCATTAACCTGAGAGTTTAACAAAGCACAGCAAAGTGTAATAATGCAGAGTGAAAGCGTAGTAAGGTAAAGCATAGGGAAGCATTGTAAAGCACAGAGAGGTATGGTAAAGCATAGGGAAGCACTGTAAAGCACAGAGAGGTGTGGTAAAGCAAAGCACAGAGAGGTCTGGTAAAGCATAGGGAAGCATTGTAAAGCACAGAGAGGTCTGGTAAAGCATAGGGAAGCATTGTAAAGCACAGAGAGGTCTGGTAAAGGATAGGGAAGCATTGTAAAGCACAGAGAGGTATGGTAAAGCATAGGGAAGCATTGTAAAGCACAGAGAGGTATGGTAAAGGATAGGGAAGCATTGTAAAGCACAGAGAGGTCTGGTAAAGCATATAATAAACATGGCACACCATGGTAAAGCAGATTATAACCATGGGAAAAGCAAGGGGTGAAAACTGCAAAAGTAGCAGTCAGAGGACAGCGCAGCTCAGAACCACTTACAAGCACCTGAGAGGTGCCCAACCAGGTAAAGCATTGTAAAGCACAGAGAAGGTCTGGTAAGGCCTATTAAAAACACACACACAATGGCCAGAATTATTGGTACCGTTGTGGTACCATTTCGAATCGATGTTCCCTAATTGAGTATGGTGCCAGACCTATCTAGGAGGCAAACAATGATGGTACCAGTTCGGTTTTGACGTTTCATGTTGTACGTCAGTCTCAGATGTCGCGTCCGGTTGTCTTGGTGAGAACATGTCAGTCAGAGGACAGCGCAGCTCAGAACCACTTACAGGCAAGCCTGCAGGTGCCCAGCCTGACCACAGGGAGGCGCTGGTGTGTGGTGAACTGAGGACATCCTGGCTGACCCCTGGGAGCTCCTGTCCATGGTTGGACGAGGAATAGCCTGGACTTGAACCAGCGACGTCCAGGCTATAGGGCACATCCTGCACTCCATGTGGAGTGCCTTTACCAGATGCGCCACTTGGGAGCCCATAATTATTTTCAAAGCTTATTTTATCGATGGTCTGTTTTGCCCCCTGCTGGGGTCACATCTGTAATGATGTTCCACTTGAGTTGTAGCTGTATCTAGGGAAGCGCTTGTCCCACTATGATCAGACTTGGGCACAGCAGTTTGTACAGCGTGTTATCAGGAGTAGCAGAATCTGGGGTGTCTCGGTGAATCTAAATGCCACACAGACAGACAAAACTCTCATTTCTCTTTACAGTTCTTAATTCTGCCTGGCTTGAAAATGATTGCCACCTGAAGAACCATTAACTCTTTGACGTTTGTTAACTTGGCCAGAGGAGCGGTAACGTTCAGAGTACGTCAATAAATGAAATGTTTTTTTCAGGTGGTTCTGCATCGTGGGTGGTGCTGGCATTGACAGTGGCTTTAATCTTTCTTGTAAAACTTGTCAGACAAACGACAGGAAGCCGAGGGGCCTGCCTGATTACATCACCCTCCAGGGCTCAGCTTATGCAGAGGAAAGAGAAAAACACAGCGGCTTTTCAAGAGATCTGCTTTGATGTAAAGACACCGTCGCAGATTTCAAATCCTTTCAGCCTGTGCTAGGTTTTGTATTTTATTTATTATTAGTGGATATTCAAACTAACAGCTCTGGATATAGACAAACACAAGCAAGGGATATACTATACTATACTAAACTGTACTATACTTTACTATACAGAGTACCATACAAAACTATGCATTGTACTGTAATATATTCACATACTACAAATTGCTGTACTGTGATATAATATCATAACATACTATACCATAACATACCATGCTATACTATACTATACTATAAAATATTATACCATACCAAACTTTGCTGTAATATACTATATTGTACCAGAATATAATTTACTATAATATGTATAATAAATATGCCACGCCATACTACAACTAGACTATACTATACTGTAAGCAAGTCAAGTAGACCAGTATTTCAGCTCATTTCATACAATTTAGTCTACTCGATTTGAGCAACCTATACCAGGAAAGCAGGCTGATCAAACGAACGCCTAAGTCTGTCACCCCAGTTCCTGCAAACTAAGCAGAAGTATGAAGCAGATCTCCCACTGGCTGAACCAGAAAGAATTCAGTTCAGTCGTGTACGAGTCTGTCTTCGCTGTGCGCCCGCTTTGCGCTATGAAGGCATTGTAGAATTGTGAAGTAGCTTTATTGACCAGCTTGACCCACACCTTCACTGGCTTCATCATGGAAGCTCTAGAGCTTGCAAACACTGTCAGCATTGTCCTGAACGTGACCATATCACACCTGTTGCACAATCAGTGGTGATTTCAACATCGGCAAGCCCGTGACTTTGGCACAGATCAACCGCAATGTTGCGGGAGGAGGTGGCTTGCGCAATAGGCAATGCCATCCGCTTCCAAACAGGGTGAGAACGACTCAAATATTGCGTCCTTTAAAGGAGTGCCAGACAAGACTTTCAAATCCATCCTCTTGCATCTTGTTAGCGCTAGCAACATTATCACTAGTCCCCCATGAAAGGTATAATACAGGGACAATGTGCATGTGTGTCTCAGTTTGTGTGTTTGTGTCTATGTCTATATGTCTACATGTGTATATGTATCTGTGTATAGGTCTATGGGTGTGTCTATGGGTGTGTGCATGTGTGTGTCTATGCTGTGTGTGTCTGTATGCATGTTTCTGTGCTGTGAATATGCTATGTGTGTGTCTATGCAGTGGGTGAGTGTGTATGTGTATATCTGTGTCTGTGCTGTGTGTGTGTGTATCTGTCTGCTCTATATGTGTGTCTATGTGTGTATCTGAGTCAGCTGTGTGTGTATCTGTGTCTGCTCTGTATGTGTGTGCATGTGTCTGTGCTCTGTGGGTGTGTCTAGTTTCTGCTGTGTGTGTGTGTGTGTTTCTATACTGTGCATGTGTGTCTATGCAGTGGGTGTATCTGTGTCAATGCTGTGTGTGTGTGTGTGTGTGTGTGTGTGTGTGTGTGTGTGTGTGTGTGTGTGTGTGCAGAGTGCAGCATATTAAGCAGATGATGGTCGTTCGGGGAATTCCCTGTCAGTTTCCTGCCTGAGTCAAGCGAGCCAGTGGAGATACGAGAGGTAGTGCTGTCACCGGCTCCACTGCACATCACTTAGGATCTTGATCAGTAAAAACAGCCTGTTTCTCTTAAACAGCATTTATCAAGAACAGACCCACATGTTACACACACCTCTCTGTTAGAGTTCCTATAACTGCACCGGCTCGGCAACATCTTTCATCTATATATATAAATATAATGTTCCTAGAAATCTAGCAATACACGCATGTGTGTGCATTTGCCTCTGTCTTTCTCGCTGTCTGTATCTATATGTGTGTGTGAGTCTGTTTGTGTGTCTGTCTGTCTCTATAAGTGTTTGTGTGAGTTTGAGTGTGTGCCAGTGTATCTGTGGTTATTTCTCATTACAACTAAAAGTGAAGTTTCGATTCCCTTTTACTTTTCACCATGTGGAATTAGACTCCCTAATACAGAGACCTTACTAAACTATGAGAACTCCTGGGTCTCCGATACTGAAGGAGGAAGGGAGGTGCACGTGTGTGTGTGTGTGCGTGTGCGTGTGTGTGTGTGTGTGTGTGTGTGTGTGTGTGTGTGTGTGTGTGTGTGTGTGTGTGTGTGTGTGATGAGTCATTCATCACACACCAGAGCACATGGTTTTCTTGCTTGCTTGCTTTCTTACTGTCACTAGCGAACTTCCATTAGACGGTTAGCCTCTGTGTGTTACTGTAATGAGTGGCTCAGCCACAGAGCTGTGAATCAGTGATGATCACACAGCAGTATATAACGAGAGCCAACGAGAGAACACCAAACTGGGGCCCTCAGACAATCTCTCTGTGCTGCACAGTGAGAGACTTTGGTATTCCTACCTCTCTCCCCTCCCGGCTGCCTGTCTGCGGGATTAGGAAGATTAAAGGGGAAGTACCTAGTTAGGAGTTCAGGATTTTAGCCTTCAAGACTAGGTTACCCAATTACCACAGAGGATGGCAAGCAAAGCAGCTTGACACAGGATTGTATCAAGGTGGAGCTATGATGCTGTCTCTGTTTTGGGTAAGACATTATTTGAATCGGTTTTATGTTATTAATAAGACTGTAAGAGACCGAATCAAATTGTCAAATGTTTTGGCTGGTACCTTCTTCAGCTGTAGTTAGACCTTAGAATTCTGATTGTGGATTTTGTAGCTGTGGTTGAAGCTATTCTTTCTTTCTTTCTTTCTTTCTTTCTTTCTTTCTTTCTTTCTTTCTTTCTTTCTTTGAAAGATAGAAAAAAGAAAGAAAGAAAGGAAAGAAAGTCTGAAAAGCTGTTGTGGCAACAACGCCCCCCCCCTCAAGCCCTAGAAGTCACGTTTTATTGAGAAACTTCCACTCCCTGCAAAGCAGTCGGGCTGGGATATAAAGCAAAGTAGATACAGGCTTTTGAAATCACCTAGAGCGAGCCACCTTAAAAGCCACTTGGCCTCAATGTGATTCTAGGATCAATAGAAACAGCGTGGCTGCCAGTGCGCTTGTGCACCAGTCAGAGCAGAAAATGAAACACAATCTTTCCCCACGACTGTGATTACTCAGAACCAGCGTGGCACACTTGAGTTAAAAGAGCGAAGTGGAAATCGGGCTAACATTAACAAAAAAAAAAAAAAGAGAAAAAACCATCACACTTTAAAATAATTCCCTGTTCTTTGTGATGATTGCTGTTTTAATTTCGGTGAAGTGCGGAATGTTTCATTTAGTAATGCGATGTCACACACAGTCATACAGTTAAGAGTAAGTACCTGACTAATACTTTAATAGGTTGCAAGGCACAGCTAAATAAGCAATAGCTAAACAAATATAGGTTGTAAATTTTTTTTTTTTTTTTTTTTAATGCAGAGATTTGAATCTAAGGTCAATAGTGATTTGTTTGCCGTAGATGTTTTCTTTTTTTTTTTTTCAAATAAAGATAAGGTTTTCAGGTTTTGGGTTATTACAAACTGTATAATCTTTGAAGACACTGAAAAGGACTTTTGTCATTGAATTTATTAAGTTTCTTTTACTGTTTTTAAATGCAGCACTATTGAATGTTTATCAGTTATTGATAATTATTGAAAACTGAACAGGTTGTTTCTTTATTGCAATAAAAATATGAACGCCTATAAAAGTTTACCACTGGATTTTTGCACGACATTTTTCCAGTTTTCCCCTATGCTTTTCCCATGGTTTTAAAACTATGAATTAACCCTTTAGGGTAGCTGTGTGAATATCTTTGCTGTTTTGATACCATACAACGTAGCATAAGTGACGTAGACATAGAAACTTATTCACAAAAACTTGAGAGGAAACCATGTGCTTTGACATTTGCAATCGCATGGAAAGATGGTAGCCACGATCTGTGCAGAACGTTCTCAGCAGTCACCCAACAAAAGTAAGAGATCGTGTGGCTGACTTTCAGGTTGGGTGCGGTGGCCTGTTGTTTCCGACGGTCGGTTTCTACGTGGGCTACTGGAAATGAAATGTTGTCGTCAGTGTAGCCAACTGGAAACCAATTCAGTGTGAAACCACTGTGTGAAAGGGAGGGGAGGAGAGGAGGGGGCCACTGAGCTTTCAGTTCCCCCTGGACAGTGTGAGGAATTGCTGCATTGAGGTTAAAAAATGATTTGATATTTGAAATTGGTGAGAAATCAAATGTAAAACAATAGGCCACTCTCAATTAAAAAAGAAATACATCTGTTTTTTGTTTTTTTTCTGGACTGTCGAAGATTTGATTCACGCCGACAAGGAGCAGTTTCTTAAATTTCAAACTGCCAGACAAGAGTTTGAAAATAAAACATTCTTCAGCTCTTGAGTTAAAGTTTTGTGAATAGAGCCCTATGCAGCACTACAGCCCCATGTATGTTTTATACAGTCATCTGAAATGTCTTATTTGGCTTTGCCGTGATGTTTGTTTTTACTGTGCTGTTAAGATCTTATCTAACCAGATGATCCAGTCTGACACATACCATCCCAGTGCTTGGGGAGAAGGAGTGGGTCTTGAATGTGCACCAGCGTGTAAACTAGACTAGGTGTGCTCACATTCTGGAGATGAGCAATGCTGGCACAACTGCACAATTGTTTTTTGACTTGTTTTACTGGCTTATTTAACATGGTGCATGGTTTTCTAATGCAGGTTTATGGTAGGTCAGTTACAGTGGGATGAGGCTGTCATTGGTGATATGTACGGCATCTGATTTTCGGGTTTTACCCAATTTAACTCGATCGATGCAATGCAGACAGACAGTGTCACTGCAATGGCAATGGTTTTACACTAAGGGGTCAATGGTAGCACAAGTGCAGCAACAGTGGGATGAAGTTGGGATTGAGAAAATGGTACCACAGCCAACTAACTACGCCCATCCCGGGCGATCTTCAGTGGCAATGCAGACAGACAATGGCGCTACAATGGCACCGCAGTGGTTCTGTGCTAAGAGTTATTTCAAAGTGGGTAGTTCTGCTTTTCTGTTTCTATGAGGTGAACCACGCCTGGAGACCTTGGGCTGGGCTGGCTGGGGTGTCTGACACAGCGGTCTGGTGTTGGGGATGAATGCCCTGCGCTTCCCCCTGGGCAGAGTGCCTGCTGGCTGACAAACAGAATCAGTGGTGTTGTGCTAAACGAAAGAAGTGGGTGAGCTATCCATTGCGGTGTTCCAGGCTGGGCAGCGGCGAGGGTGGCACTAGGTGTGTGCAGAAATGCCCAGTGGATTACCTGCATGTCACTGTGGTGGTCGTGGCAGATTTGTGGGATAAAAGGTTAATCAGAAGAGATTCTGCCCATCATTAAATACACCCGGGTCGCTTTATGTAACAAAATTGGAATACGTCTAAAGTTTGGTATAGCCAGGATTCGCTTATCACAGGAGAGCAGAGTAAACGCTGTATTCCTTAAATGAGTAGCGGATGAACGCTGTATTCCCCCAGAGGAAAAGCGGGTAAACTTAATCTAGCTGCATTTCCCCTTGACTGCACTACTGGACAGAATAATGCCAGGGAATTGATGAGGGGCATGACCTTGTGGACTGTCCCCCAACACGCTCCAATGGATCTCCTTTGAGCAGCTCACGAGTTAATGACACCGACATCAGCATCAGACCCGTACTTGCCTCTCGACCACAGAGCTTGCTCTTTAATTGAACAGTGAGACGTTCCTCCTTGCGTGGATTGTGGTTTGCGTCCAGCCCTCGCCTCTCCATTCACTTTAACGGGCTGGGATTTGAGTTCATTACAACACACACCCTTATTTATCTTTGTGATCGGCACAGAGTACTTTTGCAATGCCGTTACCGTGCTGAAGTATTTGTCCTGCATCTAACGTGGTCAACCCGTGATTTCCTGTGCTTGCCTGTGCTGTATCGCGACTTTGCTTGATCCACGTATTGCTACTCTTTGTGCTTTTACCATTGGCTAGCACTGCAGACCTAATTCACACACAGACACACGCAGATGGGACGGCACACAGACACGCACGTTTTTTGTTTTTGCCGTACAGCACACACGTGTGTGTTTTGACTGGCCTTGATCCAAGGCTGGAGAGGCTGTAGTTATTCTGGGAGAATTCCTTGGCTGCAATAACTGTCACTGCGTCTAGCGTTACATCACTGAGGTAGAAAGGGCAGCAAACGAGCGAGAGGGAGTGGAGGGGGGAGAAGTAAAGCGAGGGGGAGAGGGAGAGGGAAAGAAGGCAAGAGAGAGAGATTGAGCGGGGAATAGAAAGTGAGAGAGGGAAAGCAAAAGGAGATAGATGGAGCAGGGGAGTGAAAGAGAAAGAGAGAGAGAGGAAAGGGGGAGCGATGGAACGGGCTCAGATGGATAGCGGTAGAGAATCAGATCCGTTGATTACTTTCGATCCAGTCCAGTATGGCGCCTCGTGGTTTTGGCAGTGCTTTGGATGGCCTCTTTAGTTCTCTTCAGTTCGTTAGTTTTATTATAAGATTTCAATGTCTGTGAAACAGCTGCTTCCGATGAGTCCCAGCACAAGAATAACACATCCAACACCAAGAGTCTTGATGGTCCAGTGGTTAAAGAAAGGGGCTTGTTACCAGGTGGTTACAGGTTCAATCCCAGCTCACCCACTCTCACTGTGTGTGACCCTGGGTAAATCACTTAACTCTTTTTCAGATGAGACATAAAACCAAGGTCCTATTGAAAGTGACTCTCCAGCAGCAGTTGTTGATGCACAGTTCACAAGTCTCTGTATGTCGCTTTGGATAAAAGGTTCTGCTTAGTGACTGGTAAAAATAATAAGAGCATTCTCTATCTCCAACTGCCATAAGGGCAGAAGTATGGCGAGCTACCTACCAAGAATCAATTATGAATTAGGTACTTTGTTAATTAACCAGAATCTTCGAGTAAATTAATATACGCCCAAACTATGCCCTCCCCACCTAAAAAAGAAAATAATTTCCCTACGTATGTTTACACGTTATTTTCTTTCTTTCTTCGTTCCCTCCTCCTTTGCTTCCTTCTAGCTTTCTTTCCCTGGATGCAAAAGCCAAATTTAGGCTGAAAAAATAAATCAACAAACAAACAAAATGTAAAAATGTTCTAGCGACTAACGCCAGCCCTTCTAGTTCATCTCGTCCCTTTTTTGCAGTCACAGTGCTAAAACATACGTGTACTTACAAACACGCACAGACGTGGTCACAGACATGCAGACATCCGTATACACACACATCTAGCAATGCTTAAGAATGGCAGAACGCTTGTCCATTGCTGTGCTGTGCTCTGCTGTGCGAGTTGCTCCTGCAGGCTCTGCCTGCTCTTTACAATCTTGCTGCATTGTAAAGTACGTGCGCAGTGTGACTGGAATAATGGCCTTTACATCTGCCGTAACCAGAGAGGAGGAGACAGTGTGTGCTTGAAAGAGTGGGGGCAGGGCGGAGAGGCCTGTGTGTGTGTGTGTGTGAGAGAGAGAGAGAGAGAGAGAGAGAGGGGGGGGGGGGGGGGGGGGGGGGGGGGGGGGAGAGAGAGAGAGGAGGGGAGAAAGAAATAGAGAACAGGGAGAGAGTTAAAGAGCAAGAGAGAAATACAGTTCCACTGTGCGTGTGTATCGTGAGAGGGAAACAGAGTCTGGCGTGTAGTCTGTGTGTGTGAGTGTGACAGAGAGAGAGAAAGAGAGTGTGTGTGTGAGTCTGTGTCTCTGTGTGTCTGTGAAAGCCTGAAAAGCTCACCAGATTACCGCTGTGTTTCCTGCACTCTACACCCTTGGGTTGTAGGGCTTGCAGTCACATTCTCTGCTCTGTCTCTTGATGTGTTGCCTTCTTCAAGTTCCTTGTACTGCTAGCTGCTTTGGGTGGACCTTGCTAACGTAAGTACCAGACAGGCAGCTGGAGCGTGTCTGATTATTATTATTATTATTATTATTATTATTATTATTATTATTATTACATATGATATATAATGCTACTCGATATGCTCATTATAATATTATATTATATTAATACATAATAAATATTATAATCAAATTGAACGATACAACCAGTTTGGACCGAAAACAAACCAAACTTTCCCCTTTCCCCTCCCCCTCTGTGCCACCATAAAACAACTCCTTAATTCAAAGGGAGGGAAGCAGAGTTTCTTTCTGTCTTTTGTAAGTCTATGTTAGCACTTTAACTGTTACCACCCGGTATTACAAATACTACCATGATATACCCAATTCGTGCCAATGTTAACACGCAAACAGACAAAATGTTATTCGAGTAGGTCTAACGAGAAGAAACGAACCATATGTGTGTGCGTGTGTGTGTGTATGTGTGTGTTTTAATGCCTGCAGTTTCTCAATGTGATTTTTCAGTATTTGCAAGAGTGGCAAGGTCGCCTGAGCTATAGTGAAAAATGTATAAAATCAGGAACTGCCATATTCTCTTCTGCAATTACTCTGGTGTAATGTCTTGCCACGACATTTTTAAAAGCCCTAGACGGATCAGCCTTGCTTCCTTTCTTTCCAGTCGCTACAGAAACAATTATTTGTGTTTGCAGCTGAGACTAGCAGCAGGATTGTATTATAGTTTTTTTTTTAAAAAGGATGTGCACTAAAATGAATAAACCCTGGCAGTTTCTTGTAGTCTCAAAATACAGAGTCGCCTTTAGCACTGCTGAATGAAATAAATAAAAGCTGTCTTCAACCCGTGAAATAAAGACATTTCATTCTCTCAAGTGTGCAGTACTGTACACATCGCTGTCCGCTATCTCGGAAAGGAATAAGTGTGCTTTTGAACACTCTGTTTCATAGCTGTGTGTTGGGAGTATGGGAAATTTTCTGTTCAAGTTCAGTGTTTGTCTGTCGCCACTTTGATGACGCACTTGTACAGTGGTGGGATTTGACCAGTCAGGAGGCTGGGAGCCTGAGCAATGAGTGAGGTAGTGTAGAGCGGGCTTCCTAAACGTGACAGATATTTTAAAAAAGCTGTACTCCAGCAACACCAGAGCAGCACGAAGAGGCAAATGGCTGGAGTTCATAAAACTACCGTCTGCAGTAAAAAAAAAAAAAAAAGAAAACGGCTTATTTTTTGTCAGCCTTCTCGCTCTTGCTCTCGCTCGCTCGCCGGTTCTTGATTTGACTCTCTCTCTCTCTCTCTCTCTCTCTCTCTCTCTCTCTCTCTCATGTTTGGCACCCTTTTCTTCTTCTCTCTGACCTTTTTTTGCTCTCGCAGTAGCAGTGTAGCTCTGCAGTCATAAACGCATACAGACAGACAGACACACACACAGACAGACAGACGGCTGCTCCCACAATGCCAGTGGCTCTGTGATAATGGTAGCACAAGGTCAGCCGCAACAGGAGTGGCAGAATAGTTTTCATATTTTGAATCCCAATGGTATGAACACACAGTGCTGGTAGTGCTGCCGTATCCACTATCTGTCTGTACAGCGCTGTATCTGTTCCAAACCCTTTGTAACGTTGCTACTGACGGCAATGCCGCTAATGGCTAGCTAAGGTTAATTGACCTCAATGGCATTTTTTTTTTTTTTTCACTTAAAGGACATAAGCAAATCGAGGCCAGATGAGGATGAGTGTAAAGTGTGTGGAATGAAATGGGTTGTAATGTCATTGCAGGCACTGTATGCTATACGAGGTAAACTGGTATTAAATGTCTTGGGTGTCTCTTTCACTCACAGTCACATGTTCACACACTCGCCCACACACACACACACACACAAACGTGCATTCTTACAACACTCCCAACTGTATTTGGTTATGTAAATGCCTTGATTAGCTATGAAAAGACTAAGCAAAGCTGTGGGTTGGTGATGGTTCAGTCACTGGAAGTGAAGCAAGAGGCTGATAAGAGCGTCCGATAATCCGACAGGGCTGCTGAGTTCAGGTGACCTATAAACACAGGAGTCACCCGGTTGCAAAGGAACGCGCTCAAGTAGCAATTGTTATATCTTCAAACCAGTTTGTTTACTATCTCAGACTTGCAGTCTGCTGTTGATACTCAGAGGCGGTGGTCGTAGTGCAATCTGCGGCAGGATAAATATTGAACCGGTGTTTCCCATGTGACACACTTTCAGAAAGAGAGGGGGCGGGGCCATGGTCAAGTAGTTTAACCCCCGAAGTGCTGGCCTCTCACGTCGACACAGACGCCTTTATCTAACGCCATTCAAAGCCTAGCTTCTCGACCTTTGATAACTTTGTACTGATCTCTGATTCTGTGGTGACGGTTATTAGGATTAGTGATTGTCATCGTCACTAACTAGTGACTAGTTCAAATCGTTCATCGTTACAGGGACTCCTATTGCAAAGCAGTCAAACCTATTCCGGGTTTTACTACGAGCTTGATTAGCCCCAGCGTGTACAGGTCACAAAAGCTCAGGTGTGTCTTATTAAACTCGCAGTAAAACATGGAATGAAGCAAACCGCTATGCAATGGGAATCTTATTTCGATCCCTGCGTTGGCGTATGGATTATTTTTTCACCCGATGTCTGCGTATTTAAGAAGTTAGTTGTTGCTGTTATTGAGTGTTGCTGCTAGATGTTTCCTCTCTGTTAGTTAGCTGTGTTTGATGGGGTGGCCAGCGTGTGAAAGCATCTTTTGTTTGACCTTTTTGCAGGGACAATCTTGGAAAGAATTGTTGCAGCTCAAGAGTTCGTCCTGGGTAGCGATTTTTGTAAATAAAATAAAAAAAGGCGATCACAGTGCTGTACACGTTACTGAACTACAAGTCGCTAAGCAGTTTGTTTAACTGGACTCTCTTGCGCCTGTGTGATTTCCACGCTATAAAATACTCCAGGTAGCTGAATAACACATTACAGCATTAGGCCTGGCAATGCAGTTTTGCACAAATTCGCACGATTGTTCACGGTCAGTTATAAAAGGTCTATCAAAGAAAAAAGCTGTGTTTTATTGTAAATCAGACACACACACACCTGAATAAAACACTGGGTAGGATCCTGCCTTATTGTCTGCCAGTCTATGATCTAAACTGCAGCCCTGCAGTTATTTCTGCAGTGAAAATAATGCCCTCTCTGTTTTAGCTCAGGCATGTAATAAGCAAAAAGTTACAAGTGGTCTTTACTGGTGTTTATGTACTGCAATGCTGCATGCTGTAGCTATTTCCATTCAAGCATTTGCAGTATTTGGAGACTGAGGACTTACCTTATGCATTCTCAATCCTGACAGCTCCTTGAAGATACTGCTGTCTGATATCGTGGGTAGTGTGAGAGAGGAATTCTGGACTGGATCAGGGGAGGGGAATGGACTGTGTTTGTAATAATGCAGGGAGGCAGATATAGGAAAAACGTGGACTGGATATTTGAAAAGGAATGGACTGTATCTGAGAGAAGGCAGGGAGACAGAGAGATAAAGAGACCTGTAGAGAGGGGGAAATCCTGGACTGGATTTTTGAAAGGTAATGGGCAGTTTGAAAGAAAGCAGAGAGAGTGAGACAGAAAGATAGAGACAGAGAGATGCGGGAAAGCTGAACTGGATTATAAAACAGGGAATGGACTTTCTTGGAGAGATGACAGGGAGACAGTGAGATAAAGAGGCAGAGATAGGGAAGTCCTGGACTGGTTAAGTAGGCAAACGTTTGTCTTATGCTTTCATCTCTGTTCTTAAGTGTAAGTTTATTCTCAGTTAAAAAGCTGTACGAAACTAAGTCAAACATTTTAGCTTTTGTATAGACCTTCAGTGTAGAGACCTGACTACCTGAAGCATTTTGAAGCTGATTGACCATGTTAAGTTTGATGTTATCCCCCCTTTCTCGCTCTCTCTCACTCCCTCTCTCTGAGAGAAGTGCCCCGATTGAGAGGAGTACGAAGAGCGAGAGACGAGAGAGATCAGGAAGATCGAGACCTCTCTCTTCATGTGCTCTCTCTCTGCTCTCTCTGCTCTCTCTCTTCCTCTGCTCTCTCTCCCTCTCTCTGCTCTCTTTCTCTCTCTGCTCTCTCTGCTCTCTCTGCTTTCTCTCTCTCTCGCTCTCTCTCTGCTGTCTTTCTCTCTCTGCTCTCTCTCGTATTCCCTCCTTCCCTCACCCCTTTGTACCCAGCTACACACTGAATGTCTTGCTATCATAATGCAGACTTTGACTCTCATTACTATTCTGCACAGGGTCGTGAGCCTCCACTGCCATGAAAGTTAATCAGGGCTGGACTAAATATTTATGCAGCTAAAACAATATACAGATCAGACTCTGAATAATAGGTGTTACTCTGTTGGACAGACAGTTAACCAGACAGTTGGTCTGTTTTGATGTGTCCTGTCGTGACAAAAACAAGGTGGTGGTCACAAACTGTACTCCTGGTCAACACATGGTGCTTCACTTGCACCTAACTATCACGACACACTGACCACACACACACACACACACACACACGGGAATGAGAAGTGCTTTTTTTTTTGCATAACGGCAACTTCATGCAAAGTCCCATTGACACGTTTTCATGAGGAAGGAAAGCTGGTGTAAACACAGAAGTGACCGAATATATTTAGTCGTTTCCTTTTTGAGTGCTGGGACCGTGTGCCCTGTGAGTGAATGTTTAGAGCTCAGGAAAATGCCTTGAGCTGCAGAATAACTCTGCAAGCGATTGACAGTGCATCCTGGGAGAGGAAGGGGTTAAGAGAAGGGAGGAAGGCAGGCAGGAGTAGGGAAAGGAAGGGGTTAAAGCTAAGCAAACCTATACCAGGAAGCATGATCAGGAACGACTCACAGAATTCCCGCTGGGATCCCATTATAACCCAGGACCAGACGCTTTTATCCACAGTGACTTACAGAGACTAGGGGGTGAACAACTGCTGCTGCAGAGTCACAATAGGGCCTTGCCTGTTTTACGTCTCATCCAAAGGACGTTATCACCCTGAAGAAACCCTGTCTATGAAACCATTAGCAGACCACAGTATTACCAGCAGAGGCAACTTCACAACACATCTTATACACAGGGAAGGGGGGTGATCAGCATGTGTTTGCACCAGGATTGCCTTGCTGAGCAGCTGGGTGCAGCAGAACCGGCTGCCGCTGTAGCGTCACTGTTTCTGTTGCGACGTGTGTCAACAGGGGCGCTGGGAGCAGCACTAGACCTGTGTGTCATCAAACAAGCCAGGCAAACCCACAGCAGGCACTTCTCTTCAGCAGCCCACGGCTCGCTGAGGCACGCAGGTTCCTGCAGTCTAAAGGCTGTGTTTACTCACCTTTGCAGGGCAGAGGGGGTGCGCTGTTAATGATTCATGCGAGGTAACCATTGTGATCTCTTATTAGTCTGTACTGGGAGTGGGTTCAGTTAGTTCTTGCATGCCTCTGGCCTCAAGGGCCTGTCTAGTTAAATACCTTTAAAGACCCGAGACAACAGTCCTGTCGAAGACACGTGGTTTGACCTTCTGCCTTCATCAGTGTAGTGTTTGAATATAAAAGCGATATACTATACTATACTATACTGTACTATACTGTAGGGCGACCAGATAGCAAGAGTAAAAAATCGGGACACTTGCAGTTGGTGAGGGGAGGAAAGAACCCTTGTGAACTACTGCACAACGCAAGCGAAGCAAACTACGTATCTTTCTTCTGTAGATAGGCTTTTTTTTATTCCTTCGCCTTCCTGTGTGCATTGCACTTAGGCAAAAATAAAACCTTAGAGAAATATAACTTAAAAAAAAAAATACTCCAGAACGGTTAACTATCTTGTTTACTGTTCAGATGACAACAGTGTTTTAATCAGCCTATCAGTGCGTCTGTACTGGCTTTTCTGTGACCTGTACTGTACAGTAGGTAGTGGGACAAAGTCAGTGCTACATTGCTTTGGTTTAGGTCGCTAAAATCTAGTTTTCAGCATTGGAGGTAAAATACCAAAAATGAACGACAAAGCAGAATCTCTATAACTTCAGAATCACACATTAAGCAAAAGGCCACTACAGAGGCTGCTGAACAAAACGAGAACAAACAACAGCTTTCAGAAACCAAACTGGAAAGTCAGCGCAGACAAAAAAGTATTCCTGTGTGGGTTGTACCCAAGTTAAATCAGCACTACAGGTACAATCAAGCACAGCCACCTCGCTTCAAACAACCTGCTGTTTACTTTTTAAATGCAGTTCGAATTTTATATCCAAGTAGGCATGTTCTTTGTTTTGACTTGGTACGGATAAAATATATTCCTGGATGGGTCAAATAACATGACAACGAACGCGCTGCATATATGTCCTTTATTAAAGAATGCCAGATACCTTTGGGTAACCGAGTTTTGGGACTGTTTCTAATCGATTTCCACAGCTGTATAACTTGGCAAAGCTTTGCCTTACACTTCCAACCAATTCAGTGGACGCAGAAGTGCAGTCTCAGCGTATGAGCAAATCCACACCAGAGAATGTCGGCAGCAACTGCAAAAATGCAAAACACTTGAGAACCAGCAAGAAAAAACAAACTACTGCATAAAGGAGCTTTTACATCATTGTTTCCGAGAAGTATCTTGGTAGTTGTAATCAATAGAATTATTTTATTTAAGAGTCTTTTGCTTTTCTGAAATTGTGTCTGTATTTCTGTATTAATTCTACTCTACGTTAAATGATTAAGATTGATGAATCTGAGTGACTGACCGCTCCTTTCTCTCTCTCTCTCTCTGTCTCTCTCTCTCTCTCTCTCTCTCTCTCTCTCTCTCTCTCTCTCTCTCTCTCTCTCACTCTCTCTCTCTCTCTACAGACAGGTTCAGGGGTCAGTTCAGTGGATGGCCCCAGAACTGGCCAAATGGAAGGGGGGCCAATCGAGCATGAGGAGGAAAGCAGGCTGAGACTGGGGGAGCGTCCCGGCCTGGGGAAGGGAGCCTGCGGGAAGGACGAGGAACAAGAAGAGGGAGAGGGGCAGCAGCATGGGGATGAAGGAGAGGGAGGAGAGGGACAGTTCCCCGAAACAGATAGAGAACTGGAGGGAAACCGGATGGGGGGCTGCTCTGAAAAAACAACAACACACAACGACGTGGATATGGAGGACGCTAGGACCCTGGTAGCCTTTTCCGCCTCCGCTGTGTCCATGCCAACGCCTTTCAACAGAGAGACGGGCACACCGGGGCCTGAGTTACTGCAGACCACGGTGCTGTACGAGCAATTCAACATGGAGATGGCCGGCGACAGCAGCAGCCTGTCCGAGGCTGGCAGGGGTAAGGGGAGCGTCGGGGGCTCTGACGGCCAGGGGGAAGAGGACTTGAGCGTGCTGCAGAACGCCCTGAGTCTGGCCAGACACGGGAAAAAGCCGCCCAACTGCAACTGTGACGGCCCGGAGTGCCCCGACTATCTGGAGTGGCTGGAGAAGAAAATCAAAATGGCCATTGGGACTGAGCAGAAGTGTGGGACTGTCGATCAGTGTGATCGAATGCCTTTGAAACCCGTCAACGGCGCTTTCCCTACCCCCCACCGAGCCCCGAGCCCCGCCGCGGAAACAGAAGCAGAGGGACGGGAAGATCGTGCCGGAACGCCTTCGACGGCGGCTCATTTTACCCCCTACTCCCAAAACGCCATTTCCATCGCCAAGGAGAGGAACGTCAGCTTGCAAACGGCAATCGCTATCGAGGCCCTCACCCAGCTGTCCTCCATTCTTCCCCAGCCCTTTGTACCAGCTGGGGAGTCGGCAACAGCCAACCCCTCGCTGTATCACCCCAATCCTTTCCTGAGTCACCACCTACCCCAACTTCAGCAACACGACAGCGCTAGCCACTCGGAACCTTCCCCGCCTTCTTTGCAAACCTCTTGTGGTGGCTCCAATGACCAGGGAGCACTTGTGGGAGGCACAGACTCCTCTTCATCCTTATCATCATCTCTAGCATCTCCCGTCAGCGTGTCACCCTTTGATCCTCCTAATCACTCACACTGGGAAAACCAACAGGCCTTGCAGATGCAACTGGAGAGCAGTAGGAACAGCGGCAGTTTTAACAGTTTTCAATCTTCTTCCCAGGTGTTCCCAAGCCAGATCGTTCCTCCGACTTCCCATTTCCAAAGGCAGCAGAGGCAGGACCAGCAGGACCAGCCCATTTGGGAGCCCTTGCCCAATTCCGGCAGTCAACAACCAGCCAACCAGCCTTCCCAGAACCCATCCCCAGCCACATTCTCCAGACCCGGACACAGCCCAAACCCTGCTCTGCCGGAAAGCCCCAACTTTACCAAGCCGGGCCAAGCGGCCAATCCCTGGAGGATGTTGAACCGCACTCAGAGCTCCCCATCCCCGTTCAGTGACCCCATGACGGAGCTCCACCAGTTGCTGGGAGACACTAACAACAAATACATGCCATCTGTGTTTAAAATCCCCGAAGTGTTGCAGCAGCATCCACAGCATCTCAAAGACAAAGGGTTGTTGGCTGCCTCCAAGATTAAAAATGAGGTTGTGGATCCTGCTTTCTCCTCCAGTGGGAGGAATTGCAGTCTGGTCAATGGTCAAGCCATGAACCATTTTCCTCACCAGCACTCTGAGGCTATGAGCCTGCACTACAAGACCCAGGCCGCACTGCAACAGCACTTGCATCACAAGAGGAACCTCTTCCAGGAACACAGCCCCAACCCCTCCGCCTTGCCGTCCAACTTCCGGGACCTTCAGCAGAGCTGGTTTGCTCATGGCGGGCATCTCGTCAAGCAGGAGGTCAAAGAGAAAAAGACCAAGAAGGTCGGCTCGTCTCCGTCCCAAAAGCTCCCCTTGGGCGCGAACCAGCAGTCCCCTCTGCCCAAACCCAAACAGATCGTCATCAAGAAGACCAAGCAAAAAGCCTCCCTCCCAACCTTCCTCCCCCAAGCGCAGATCAACCTGGATCTGCTCCGTCAGAAAGCCCAGGAGGAAAGCCGGCAAGCCGCCTTGGCATTGGCAGCTATGGCAGGGGCAGAAAGCCGCTACCTGACCCCCGACCAGCTTTCGGTCAACAGATTCCCAGGGCAGCCTGCGCAGCACCCACTGAACACCTGGCTTGCACCACCCAATACTCAGGAACTGATCGCTCACAGTGCTGCAACGTCAACTACTTCCCCAGCCTACCAGGCTGCTCCAGGACAAGCAGACTTCCCTGGGAGCGGCCCTATTTCGACCCCCACTAACCTCACTCCTGTACCAGCCTCCACTTCCTCCACCCTGCCTCCCGCCTCCATGGATTTTGTGGAGAACGTCGGGAGTCAAGTTGGTTCAGGGTCGGATGAACAATACAAGGCTTCGGATCCCAGGGTGAGCTCCTCAGGCCAGGAACCCGATACAGGTCAGCCCGGCAAGAGAGGTCCCCTTGCCCCAGCTCTCCAGGGCATTCACACACTTGAGGACAAGTTCGAGGACCTCATCCGGCAGTTTGAGGCTGAGTTCGGAGGGGACAGCGATCAGCAAGAGCAAAAGCAAGAGCAGCAGCATGAATCTAACTCAGGACATCCCAAACTGGAACTGACCTCCTCAACTCCTCAGCCTTCTGCAAACGGTGCTCTCCAAAACTCTTCTGTAGCGCCACCAGGAGCTGGTCAGGACGTCGAACGTCGAACCCCCAACGTCATTTCCGATTTTGACCCGTTGTCATCATCTCAGTCTCAGGGAGTATCGGAAGCCCCATGTCTGCCCCTCCAGTCTGCCTCCCCCTCCCGGGACTCTGTCCTGCAGCAGCAGCAGCACCGGGTGCTGGAGAACCCTTTCACGCTGCCCTTCTCCTCTCCCTGCTCCCCGAAGAAGATCAAGATTGAGTCTTCTGGTGCTATCACGGTTTTGTCCACCGCTGCTTGCTTCAGCATGGACAACGGGCTGGGAGAAGGAGAGACCCCCTCCAAGGGTGAGCCCCCCTTCACCCCCTCGATCAATGGCTTCCTGGAGTCCCCCCTACGCTATCTGGACACTCCCACAAAGAGCCTCCTGGACACCCCCATCAAGGGGACGCAGGCAGAGTTCCCCAGCTGTGACTGTGTCGGTGAGTTAGCAAGCAAGCCAGGGTTCTTTCTAATTAGTTCTGCATCCAACACGCACTCAGTCACAGATTATTAGCTTTAAAACAATCAATCAGAACGTTAGACAGTTATAAGAAACAAAACCAAGCAAACAGTGCCTTCTTCAGACTATAAACGTTTGCCTGCTTGATTTAGCTTCCTGTAGTTTTACCTTAAAGATTATCAGGCAAACGCTAAGTCAAGTAGAGACTGACGATGGCTCTAGTTGAAATGTTTGCCTGCTCAACTTTTGAAGTTTTACATTGTTACCTAAGGGGCAGCTTATCCAGTTAATTTTTACGACCAATTTTGCAGCCTTAATCAGGAGAATGCGATTGTGAATTTTAACCATAGATTATTGAGGGTTAAAGAATTTGGTGAATTTAGGAGCTGCCTGTGCTTCTGTCTTCAAGTCACTTACTGTTTATTACTTGCGTCTGGTGAACTGCTTATACACTTGTGATAAAACTTGTTTCTAAAAGTGGGACATTCCAGTGCTAAAAAGATGAAGCCTGTTTTGATGAATTGAGTAAAGTTTGTATCTGTGCAAAACTTTATATAATCCTCCAACTGCCAAGCCGAAACAGTCTGCCAGGTTTTTTTTTAAGCCACACTGCCTGATGCCTTACACTGTACTGCGTTGTAAACTACCATTGAAGACACGTCCTTGAGAGTTTACAGCAAGTTCAGCACCCGTGGAGCTGTCTATCCCAGCTCAGTTCGCTCTGCTCCCTGCTTGAGCTGCCAGCCAGACTCAGTCAGCGTGCAGCTCGACCGTCTGGTTCATTTATTTGTGAACAGAAACCTTTAACAGGATTATGGAGAGGGAAGGGGGTGCAGAGGAGCGCGGGACACACACAAAAGAGCAGGAGGGGCAAATGGCTCTTTTGTCCCTTGAGAAGGGGATCGAGACGATTCAATCTGAAAGCACGTCCGCTCCTTCATTTGCAATCCGTCAGCCTCCCGTTTGGGTAGACAGCTTCTGAAAAGCCCACACTGCAGCTGAGAAGGGATATAAAAAATAGAGACCGGTCAGGGAGGGACCGGTCAGGGTCAACATACCTTTTCCTAGTTTAGATTTCTCCCTCTTTCCTACACTCTGCCTCCCACTCTCTTATTTTCTCTCCCTCTCTGACCCTTTCCTTTTCTCCTTTGTCCTGCTCCCTCTTTCATTGCTCCCTCTCCCCTTCCCCTTCTCTCTCCCTCCCTCTCTCCCCCCTTCTCTCCTCTCCCCTTCCCCTCTCTCTCCTTCCCTTCTCTCTTCCTCCCCCTCTGTCACACCCCTCCCTCTCTCCTCTTTCCCACACCTCCTCCCTCCCCATGCGTCTCCACTATCAGACACTGATACAATCATCCGCTCTCTTTGTTGGTTATTGATCTGCTCTGTCTGGGCTGTGAGTTTCCAGCTGAGCGGGGCTCTGCCTGCCTGCTCTCCTGGCTGCCTGCCAGATGGCAGAAATGAAAGCGGCAGCGAAGCCACACTTCATCAAAAAGAATGAGAGAGAAAGAAAAAGACGTGTGGCTCTCAGCGCTTCTCCCTCCGATTCCTGGCAGGGGTCTGCATCTCAGTCTGTAGTTTTGGCTCTGCTGCTGTTGCTGCTGCTTAGTTTATCTTACCGAGATCTGAGCAGATCACAATCCAAGAAGAAGAAGAAAAGGAGGAGACCGAGGAAGACAAGAAGAAGAAGAAGAAAAATCAGCTAAGTTTATCTTTCTGATATTCGAACAGATCACAATCCATAGTTTGTTGAAGTCATGTTGAAGTGTCTAACTACAAAAAATACTTTTAGTTACTACAGAATTGGTTGTCTCCCAACGTTCATGAAGGTCATGAAGTCCTCACTCTTTTTCTCTTCCCCCTTCGCTCTTTCTCAGATTCTTAGCCGGAGGGTTGACAGAGGTCCAGATTGTCACCCACCCCCCCCTCGCTCGGACAATCACACTGATCAGCAGTCACACACATCCCCCCCACCCCTCCTTACCCACCCAAGAATGTGACCTTGCATGCCGCACAGCCGCTCCCCAGATACCAGAGATTTCAATTCAACTTTCTCTTTCCCTTGGTTTGGTTAACCCTTTCCCGACCCTCCTTCCTCAAAACCTCAAGGACAAAACTCCAGCTTTTCCTTCCATCCCTGGTTCTCAGGTCCGCACATGTTGGAAGGGGAAAATTGGAATGTCGACCTGGTCCGCAAAGGGTTAACTCTGGGTTTTAATCAAGATTTAAGAGCAGTCATCAATTAACATTGGAATAGTTTTTTTAGATTTACGTTTTCAATGATGTTTGCAACCACAGTAAACGTGCATGATAGATTCCCCCTATGCATTTACCATAGTTTACTGTGGTGTGCCATGCATCACTGTACATGCACTTTACCATGCTTTCACTATGCCTTATTACAATTTGCTGTTTCTTTACTATGAGAAACTTTTCTAAGGGTAATGCCAATCCCAGTTATGTAATTGTAAGGTAAGGTAAGGGAGCCCATTGAAAAGATCGACTGGTCTAGGACATGCTTTGCCTGCATTAACCCCTGCTATTGCTTCTCTCTCGCCTCTCCCTCTCTTAGGACCCTTCACCACCCCCCTCAAAGGTACGTTGCCCCTGGACTGCTCCTCCACACAGCGCTCAGCTGTCTCGAGAAACAAAGGAGCGTCTCCACTGTGCTGAAAGGGTTAACTGAACTCTCACAGCGACTTTCCTGCAATGGCCCCACCACCCCGTTCCAAACCTGAGCCTCAGAAGACCATGTCTTGGTTTACGCTAGTGAGACTCGTGTGCGAGGCTCACAATCCCAGAATTACACAACACACGCTCAGGCTGTTTATGGGAGTCAATTTGTTGTGTGTGTACGAGGGGCTAGAGGGCAAACATCAACTCCACCAGTAATGTACAAGGCTGGTGTTAATGTTGATTTGGTATCTATCTATAGTTACCCCCATATAGATATATCTAGCATTGATCTATCTATCTATCTATCTATCTATCTATCTATCTATCTATCTATCTGTCTATAGAGACCCTATACACACTGTATGATCATTGTGTATCCCTATCTATCTATCTATCTATCTATCTATCTATCTATCTATCTATCTATCTATGTGACTCTGTACACAGTGCAAGGATATTTGACTTGGGGTTCTCCCACACATCTCGTTGCTTATAAAACCACAGCAGCATTTCAGCCCAACATTTTGGCCTTGGTGGACTGGCAGCTGCCGCTAGCACACGTAGGGTTAAACCTGCAATTACATGTTTGGCTTTGTTTGTTTCTTGGTCACAGAACAAATCATAGAGAAGGACGAGGGGCCATACTACACCCACCTGGGGTCCGGGCCGACCATCGCATCCATTCGAGAGCTCATGGAAGACAGGTGAGTGAAGTCCTGCAGGCCTCCACCACTGGCGCATCACACATGCCTTGATACAGCTGTGCTCCACGTCTAGTTTACTGATTCTACCAATTGCTTTTATTTGCATAAGAACATAAGAAATTCAAGAATGCTAAAAGGTCATTCGGCCCACCTAGGCTCACTCGTGTTGATGCCAACTTGGTCCACTAGCTCTCAGGAGAGGAGAACATAAAACCCTAACCAGGTTAATATGGGAAGTGAAACCCATGGCTGGACAGACTGCCCTTCCTCCAGGCAGCTAGCTAAAGGTCTTATTATGGTCACAGAGAGGGTTGTATAGTATTGTTCATGACAGCATCCAGTCTATTCTTGAAGGATACGAAAGTCTCTGCTTCAACAAGGCAGTCCGGCAGCCTGTTTTATTGATTCAGAACCCTTTCAGTGAAAAAGCTCCTTCTCCCCTCGGTTCTGAATATGCCCTTCTTCAGCTTCGACCCATCTTCTCAAATCAGATTTGACCTAATGAAAGGAATGACCTCCAGCTCTAGCCAAAGGTTTTGCATCACCCTACAGAATTAACAAATTCTGCTTTATACGTTAACATATTTAATTACATACCAGTTTATAGTTTGTAAAGCCATAAATATTTGACCAAAATATTTGCAAATCACACCCATAACACCAAGTTTTCTCCAGAAATGTTCCCGACCTGTTGCAATATACAAAGTTTGCATTATTAGTGGAATTTGATATTCATGCTAAAAATGTTTGGTCATATGCGATAAAAACACATAATAAAAGACAAACATTTATGGCTTTACAGTCACATCTGACATCTAACATGAAATACTAATGCACTGTACTCCTATTGTGGCTTCCGGTAGGCTTTTGTGATGTAATTTAGTAGATTTTCTGATTACATGGTGTGAAATAAAATATCTAAATTATGTCCTTTTTTATTTTTATTTTTTAATTATGTCTCAATCCTAAAATTTGAGGTCATGTATAACCTTTGGCCATAGCTGTACAATGTGTGATCCTTAAAGATTGTACATTTTCAACTTCAGTGCCGGTCCAGTATAGGATTATATGCGGCTTTCTTATTAGTATAGTTAAAGATCGAGCTATATTTATGTTCTAATCAACATCAACCAATATTTTCTGAAGCATTTCCTCTAACTCCTATGTTTTTGAAAGGAGAAAAAAAAAATCATAATCAAATAGAGAGAGCTTGAAATCAAAATTTTTAGTTTTTTGCGGAAATGAACAGGTGTTTTACGACTTTAAAAAACAAATAGAAGTTAAATTAAAAATGAGTTACGCGCTTAAAAAGCATGAGCACTGGAGACAACTTTTTGTTTTGTGTTCAGTCAGGAAACTCATAAGATGGATTATTTATTACAGCTTAGAGTAGACTTAATAATACAGCGTCCTTCTCATTAGAAGCCAAAGAAGCCCTAGGCCAGTCCTCCTTCAGAATGGCGAGTGATAATTGGGGTCCATCGCAGATTGGTAAAGTTATGGTCAGGTCACGGGGTCGTTGTGTTTCTGTTGAGGTGGCGTGACGCTCTGACCCTACTCCCTGGGGTCACCCATGACCCCTGGAGTTGCTCACCCCCTGCTGATCTCAGACTGAAGTGCTGTCCAAGCGTCAGGTTTTAATTGGCAATTAAAGACAAAATAATAATGGGGGGGGGGGGGGGGGGGCAAAGAAAAAACAATAGCTTCTGACTCCCTATCAGATTATCTGATAAAACTAAAGTAAGGTATACTGATATGAATGGATGACCTACAATGTGTAGTTTTAGAAATCAAATTAGATAATGTCAAATAGACAAGAATAATGGAACATAATTGGATACGTACACTCACTACCTGTACTTGAAGGTTTACATAGAAAGGAACAGCAGATCTTTACATCATTAACTATGTAGTCAATGACATTCATAGATTTAAATAGAAATAAGTGTGTGTAGTTGCCATGGCATCACAAGCCTGTTTTCAAACATAATTTTTCCCTTGACAAAGGTATGTTAAACGTACCGAAACGTCGGGAAGTTGGCTTTTGTAAACAGTATACATGCTTATAGGAAAGTAGGATTGTAGTGTTATTTACTACACTTCTGCTTTGCTTGAAACACAGTATGTATGGCGCAGTAAGCTTTTAGAAGGGAGCTCAGTGTGTTAATCCCGAGACAAGAAAACTGGATAGACATTGATATAGTGATACACAGCCATGCCTAGTGATAAACAGCAATGATGTACAGCGATACACACATACATAATTGTATGCTGGTGTACATGGATACACACTGATGCATTGAATTGCAGGGATGGAAATAAGACTCCTATTGCAGTGTCCCCCATTCCAGGTTTTACCACAAGCTTGATTAGCCACAGTGTGTGCAGGTAACAAGCTCAGGTGTGTCTTATTAAACTCATAGTGAAACAAAGAATGGATCAAACAGCTATGCAATGGGAGTCTTTTTCCTATCACTGATATATTGATACAGATTGCTATACACTGCTGCACATGGATGCAAATCGCTATACAGTGATACATTGCTATTATACTGTATTAACCAAAAAAAAAAAGAATGAACGGTAAAGCGATTGTTTGCTGTGGTAGACTTCAAGCATAGCAAAGTGTAAGACAAGCACAGGACCAGCTGTAAGGAACTGACATCGCCAGACAATTGTTTTTTCCTCGTCCAGCCCTTGCCTTCTCATTCAATTCAATGAGCTTTCGGTTCATTACACAGCAAGGTAAAGCTAAACTACAAAAAACGAATCAAAGCAAAACCAAAAAGTTGTCAAGGTGCTATATAAGCTGTTGTTTTGTTGTTGCTGTGCAGGTTTGGAGAGAAGGGGGAGGCTGTCCGCATTGAGAAGGTGCTCTACACTGGCAAGGAGGGCAAGAGCTCACAGGGCTGCCCCATCGCTAAGTGGGTGAGTGCAGCACAGTGGCGCAACAGTGGTTGCAAAAGTGGAGTTTCTGTGGCTGGGCCAGTGATTCGAATTCAAATAAATGTTCGTTTCATTCAGACTGGCGTCATGAACTCCCTCTTTGGTGGACAGGAGGAGGGATTTCACAGCCACTCTACCACAACCCCAACATTCGAATAGAAAACATTTTATTATAATACTGAGACCTCTCTCTCTCTCTCTCTCAGGTGATCCGCAGGGCGAGTGAGACAGAGAAGCTGCTGTGTCTGGTGCGGCACCGGACGGGGCATCACTGTGCCAACTCCTTCATCGTCATCCTCATCCTGGCCTGGGAGGGGGTCCCGCGGGGGCTGGCGGACGCACTGTACCGAGAGCTCTCCGACACCCTCACCAAGATGGGCAACCCCACGAGCCGGCGCTGCGGACTGAACGATGAGTGAGTGACGAGTGAATGACAGGGTCGTGTTTATTTGCCCATGTGTTGTTTCAGCTCTTTTGGGGATCGTTTCTGTCGGTGGGGGGGGGGGTTTGACATCTGCGTCCTGATGATGACTTAACCTCCTTGTGCTCCATCTTTCGGGTGAGACATTGTTGTAAGTGACTCTGCTGCTGATGCATAGTTCACACACCCTAGTCTCTGTAAGTTGCCTTGGATAAAGGCATCTGCTAAAATAAACAAACAATAATAATAATAATAGAAAACACACCAATTAAACACATAAACAAATTAAAATCAGCGTAATCCTTCATTCATGCACCTGAATTGTCTTAGTTGTCTTTATCTGGTTTGGTAACATTAGTAGATGCGTTTCTCCTCCGAAATGGAATAGCTTTGAGAATTTAGCCCACTGTGTTCTTGTCTTAGTTTTTTTTTTCTTGTCCCAGGTACATGTTTGGTACGGGGGTGTGGGGGTGTGGGGGGCTTGCAGGACAGGAGAAACACAGAGCTTTTAAAACTTCCGCAGAAATATCAAAATATCCGCAGAAATGTAACCATTGAAACAAGGTTAATGTTCCAGCCTCTCGAAGCGTATCTGATGGTCTGAACAGCAGGAGAAGCGTTTGTGTTGCACTGGATAAGTCATCCTCAGTATCAGAGTACAGGAAAGCCCAAGGCTTTTCCACGATCAAAACTCAAATCTCCAGCCGTGCCATGGAAATGTCGATTCAAAAACGAATGGGGATTCTTTTCTCAAGTTTGATCATGGAAAGGTTTGGGGTTTGCCAGTGGTCAGATATTGACGACTTATCCAAGGTAACAAACATTCCATTTAAACGGAATGTTGGAAATATTGCTGTATTGCAGTGTTACAGTATCTCAGTAGCGCTGTTCTCACTGTCACAATGTCACAATATCGCAGTGTTGCTGTATTGCAGTGTCGCAGTGTTACAGTATCTCAGTAGTGCTGTTCTCACTGTCACAATGTCACAGTATCGCAGTGTCGCAGTATCTCAGTAGTGCTGTTGTCACTGTCACAATGTCACAGTATTGCAGTGTTGCTGTATTGCAGTGTCGCAGTGTTGCAGTATCTCAATAGCGCTGTTCTCACTGTCACAATGTCACAGTATTGCAGTGTTGCTGTATTGCAGTGTTGCAGTATCTCAGTAGCGCTGTTCTCACTGTCACAATGTCACAGTATTGCAGTGTTGCTGTATTTCAGTGTTGCAGTTTTATGGTCACGATATTGCAGTATTGCTGTATGCACTGTCACAATGTCACAGTATTGGTGTATTCACTGTCACAATGTGACAGTATTGTGGTATGCTCTGTCAGAATGTAACGGTATCGCAGTATTGCGGTGTGACAGTATTGCAGTGCTTTGATGGTTTTCTCTCCCCACAGTCGCACCTGTGCCTGCCAAGGGAAGGATCCTGACTCCTGCGGAGCCTCCTTCTCGTTCGGCTGCTCCTGGAGCATGTACTTCAATGGCTGCAAGTACGCCCGCAGCAAGACTCCACGCAAGTTCAGACTGCACGGGGACCACCCCAAAGAGGTGCGTCCGTGGCATATACCTGCCTGTCCCCCAGGGCTTCACAGATTAGACTTGATCTTGCACTACCCCACTGTTACCTTAGGTACAGCATTTACTAAGAGCTTGATCAGCCACAGTGTAAAGGTTAAAAGAAGTTCAATCGAAGACAAAGATTTCAGGTCGAAACGCTTGTCAAAAGAGTTTTTAGTCCCCTTTGGTACAGCTCTGTATTTTCTTAACAAAAAGTAAAGCAAGGTCAAAAGGGAAGCTAATTTGACATGGTAAATAACCATAGTTTTAAGATATACAGTAGCACTAAAAAAAAGAAAGTCTTCCGTCTTCTAACGCGAAAGGCATGGGTGTAAACTTCGTGCCTCTTTGGTAGCAGCAGCACTGCTGTTGTGTTCAGAAGTGAACTGGGCTGCAGTCTGGTGTATTCCTGTCTGGTGTCACCAGCATGATAACCCTATTGTTTCCTTCTTTTTAGGAGGAGAATCTGAGAGACAATTTCCAGGAACTGGCGACGCAACTGGCCCCCCTGTACAAGCAGCTAGCCCCCCAGGCCTACACAAACCAGGTGAGGGGTTGAGGCTGGAATGGGGGAACAAGGGTTGGGGTTGGGGTTGGGGTTGGGGTTGGGGTTAGGGTTGGGTTGGGGTTGGGTTAGGGTTGGGGTTGGGGTTAGGGGTTGGGGTTGGGGTTGGGGTTAGGGTTGGGGTTAGGGTTAGGGTTAGGGTTAGGGTTGGGGTTGGGGTTAGGGTTAGGGTTAGGGTTGGGGTTAGGGTTAGGGTTTGGGGTTGGGGTTAGGGTTAGGGTTAGGGTCAACAAAAAAAACACAGATTTTGTGTCTAAATGTTTTAACGGTGTTGCACAACGCGTTGTCACGGTTGAAATTTGGTGTTTTTATTAAAAATAATCCCTTCCCCCTTAATTATTTTATTATTATTATTATTATTATTATTATTATATTATTATTATTATTATTTAGTCATTTAGCAGATGCTTTTATCCAAAGTGACTTAAAGAGACTAGGGGGTGAACTGCTGCTGCTGCTGCAGAGTCGCTTCCAAAAGGACCTTGTTTGTTTCATGTCTCATCTGAAGGACGGAGCACAAGGAGGTTCAGTGATTTGGAGGCTGTGTGGTCCAAATAAACAGGCTTGTAACCAGGAGGCCCCCAGTTCAAATCCCAGCTCAGGCACTGACTCGCTGTGTGATCCTGAGCAAGTCACTGAACCTCCTTTGTGCTCTGTCTTTTGGGTGAGACGTTCTTGTAAGTGACTCTGCAGCTGATGCTTAGTTCACATACCCTAGTCTCGTGTCTTGTAAAACGCTTTGTGATGGTGGCCCACTATGGAAGGCACAATAGAAAAAAAGATTTGCTCAGGGTCACACACAGGGAGTCAGTGGCTGAGCTGGCTTTTGAACCTCCTGGTATCAAGCCCTTTTCTTTAACCACTGGACCACCGAGCCTACTTTAACATTAGTTTACCATTCTAGTTAATTATCGACGAGTTAATTAGTTCACAGTCTGAAATGGCTCACTCGTTCGTTTGGGGTTTCACAGGGAGGGTCCGGTTACTAAATAACTCAATGAAAACGTCCCAGCAAGGAAACACAAACAAGAGGCCCTTTGAAATGAAATGCTTGGGGCTTTGGGTTCTACACCAAATCTCCATTGCAAAAAGCAGGGCTTGTCAATCAGTCCGTCATAATATAATCCCAAAGGAACAGCATTAATAATACAGCCGAACCTTTTAATGTCTCCTGAAAGGGACTGTGCAGGAATGTGGACGGTAAGCAGAGTTGATTTTACCAGGATGTCACCAAAAACCTGGGAAATTCAGCATTAAAACAAAGAAGTGCACAATACGTGAGAGCGTGTAACTGGAGTGTGATAACACCCAGATTACCAGGAGCTTGTCTCTGCTGACTACATTCAGGACATTTGGGTGTGGTGATAATAAGTGGAGGAGTAACACTAACAGGAATGATGTCAGGTGGGTTTGACTGGAAATGTAATAATCTTTCTTTCTTTTGTTCCCTCCTCTCTCTCTCCCACTCTTCCCCTCTATCACTCTCTCTTCCTCTCCTTCTCTCTCCCCCTCTCTCTCCCTTTCAATCTCTACCCTCTCCCTTTCCCTCTCTCCCCCTACCTCTCTACCCTCTCCCTCTCTCTTTCTACCCTCTCTACCTCTCACCATCTCCCTCTCCCTTCCCTCTCTCCCCCTCTCCCTCAGGTCTCGACCGAGCAGTCAGCCCCGGACTGTCGGCTGGGTTTGAAGGAGGGACGCCCGTTTTCCGGAGTGACGGCCTGCATGGATTTCTGCGCTCACGCTCACAAGGACCAGCACAACCTCTACAACGGCTGCACGGTGGTACGTCAGGAGCATGCGGGTTACAATACAGCAGCAATCTTGCACTTACTATCGACAGCTATGAACAAAGGTTTTGCATCACCTAGAATTTTAGGATTGAGACCCTGTAAGAACGTAATTCAGATCTGTTAGTAAAGAACAAAGAAACTATGAAATTATATTGGAAAAAAACTTTACCTGAAGCTATAATATTACAGTATTTCATGTTAGGTTTCAAAACGTCACATTTTTCAATTTTTTCAGTTTTTCAAGAAGCATAAGGAAAACTACAGAGCGGTATGTAATTCAGTATGTTAACGTAACATTTCGACTTTATGAAGCAAAATTAGTTAATTCTACAGGGTGTTGCAAAACCTTTGGCCAGAGCTGTATATATTGCAAGCCAAAGCCTTCTCAGAGAGGTTTACCAAAATAACACCTGATGCCACTGCACAGCCTGTTATAACAAAACATCCCCCTAAAAACACTGACAGCACCTAGCCACCCTAACCCTTACCCCAACCCTAACAACCCCAACCCCAACCCCATCCCCATCCCCAATCCTAACCCTACCCACCCACTGTCCAAAATGATTTCCAGATTTGGCAAACACTTCAACTACCGAAGAAGGCATGAGACGGAAAGTTTGTCTAACTGGCTTGTGACTGGTTTCACTTACCCTCATCGGGACTAATTTTGCAGTAACAGATTTTACCTTAGGTCTTACATCAGTGAGAATCGGTATCTGTGAAACCAGCCATGTGTTTCTTCTTCCAGTTTTACCAGTTTGGAATTTATAGGATGGGGTTTCGCGGACCCGCATCAGAACTAATCTCGAATGCTTCCCCCCCTCCCCGGCAGGTGTGCACTCTCACGAAGGAAGACAACCGCTTCGTGGGTAAGATTGCGGAGGATGAGCAGCTCCACGTTCTGCCGCTCTACAAGGTCTCCCTCACGGACGAGTTCGGCAGCGAGGAGGGGCAGCAGCGCAAGATGACGTCCGGAGCCATCCAGGTCCTCTCCAACTTCCGGCGCGAGGTGCGCAAGCTCCCGGAGCCCGCCAAGTCGTGCCGGCAACGCAGGCTGGACGCCAAGAAAACCGCATCGGAGAAGAAGAAGAACCAGAAGGAGAAGCAGGCGCTGGAGATCCCCGAGAAGATCATCAAGAGTGAGGTCAATGAGACGGGCAGGACGCAGAACCAGCAGCTCAACAAAGGTGACCGAGACAAAAAAAAAAAAACGTTTTGCTAATTTTTTTCCGCGAAGCAGGGATGATAGAAAAAAAGCAATACTAACAAGCGCTGCACAACTAGTTAGTCGCGAGACCAAATTATTTTTCCTCATGTTTTTTTTTTTTCTTCTTTTTTAATCAGGCATCCCCAAACAGGAGGTGAAACCCACCATCAAAATGGAGCACAAAGATCGGTTTGAGGGCTTCAATGGGAACTGCAACCCTGCCCTGGATGGCTTCTCCGTCCTGGGAGGCTGCAGACCAGTGGACGCCTACTCCATGAACAGCGGCTACCCCTCCTACCCTTCGTACTATGCAAGGTCCAGCCTGCCTCCCTCAGCGCTTCCACCTCCAGGCCCTGCAGTGATCAACGGCTTTCACCCCAAGTTCCCGCAGCCCTATGGATATTACAACTACCCGCCGAACCACATCTTCCCATCTCAGTTCCTGGGCTATGAGGGCAGGATCGGGGCTTGCTGGCCCGCAGCTTGTGCAGGCGGCTACGAAAAAAAGCCGGACGTCCGCACCCTGCAGGCCAGCCTGAACCACGCCTATCCCGAGTTCTCGGAGCCAGCTTACCCTCCCTCTGTGCGGTGTTCTCCCGAGTTCTCCGCTCCTCACCGGACTAGTCAGATCCCAGGAGACACCAGGAGCGTTCCAGGCCCCCTGACGAGGGCCATCAAGCAGGAGCCGGTGGATCACACGCCGTATCCCGACTGTGACGGCATTCCCAGCCTTCCCAGCGCGGACGTGGGCGGAATTCCAGGGTCCAGTCCGGCCCCGCAACACGAGCAGTGGCCGGGATACAAAGTGAACGGGAATCTGGCCATGGAGAGGTCGTGGAATAACAGCAGCGCTAAGTTCCAGGAGAGCACAAGGTTGTGGGATTCCTCCTCTCTTATACGAGCCAGCCCCAGGCTAGCGGAGGCGCAGATGGGTGTGGAGAAACAGCAGCAGCAACAGTGGAACAAAATGACCCACCGCAGCCTTGCCTCCCCTTCCCAGTCCCCCTCTCCATCTCCCTCCCCCCACCACACGAACCCTGCAGGGGGGAATCCTTACGGCTTCAAACCCAACGAGAACTCCAGCACCCCCTCCCCCAGCCTGCAAGGGAAACCTTGGAGCCAAGTGGGGTACAGTCACGGCAACAGTGACCCAGGGAACGGTGTCGGTAGCCAAAAGAGGCCGGCCTCCGGTGGCTACCCTGACAAGATGTGGGAGAACCGGAGTCCGACTCCGGTGGGTCTCCATGAGAAGGCCTGGAAGTCTTATGGGGGCTCGGCCGCTGCTGGAGCTGCTCCCAATTCAGGACACAGTTTAGCCACCACCCCAATCCCCACTCCAGAGGGCAAGCTGTATCCCAACCCCTTCCAGGCAAGCGGGGAAGAAGCCTCAGCCAGCAAGATGTTCTGGGACCCGTACGAGAAAGAGGAGAGAGTGAAGGAGGAGGAGGAGGAGGAGGAGGAGGAGAGGAGGAGGGAGCCCGAAGAGGAGTGGTCCGACAGCGAGCACAACTTCCTGGACCCCAACATCGGGGGCGTGGCGGTGGCCCCTGCACACGGCTCTGTCCTGATCGAGTGCGCCCGGCGGGAGCTCCACGCCACCACCCCTCTCAAGAAGCCAGACCGCAGCCACCCAGCCCGCATCTCCCTGGTCTTCTACCAGCACAAGAACCTCAATCAGCCCTGCCACGGGACGGCCCTGTGGGAGGCCAAGATGAAGGTGCTGGCAGAGCGTGCCAGGCAGAGGCAGGAGGAGGCAGCCCGGCTCGGGATCCCCCAGGAGGACATCAAGGCCTACGTGAAGAAGCGGAAGTGGGGAACTAGCAACGCCGCCAGCCCGGCCCCCGAAGCACTGGCAAGAGACAAGAAGGATTTCCCACCTACGCGGCGCGGGACAAGCCTCAACACCAACTCTCAGATCACGGTCTCCTCATATGCTTACACACAGGTCACGGGACCCTACAGCCGCTGGATCTGAGATTCCGCGCGGTGGACCTTAGCATCGTTCTTTTTTGTGTGTGTGTGTGTGTGTGTTTTTTTTTTTACCTCAAATTCAACAGCAGCTCCTTCTTGCGGGTCGCTCTAGCTGTTCCTGGTGCTTGCCTCTTCTCAGACAGAGGGGGATTTATACTTGTGTTGTTATTTGTTCTTTTTTGTTTGGGAGCGAGATTTTTGATCCTCCTCTCTCTCATCCTCAGACAACCGAGTGGTTTTTGGGGGGGGGCTGGATACAGTGGAGTTTACAGGAATTTTTAATTTATTTTTTAAAAGGGTGCGGATTATAATAACGACAACAACCAAACAACGGACAACGTTTCCTGGAGTCAGTCTATTTCTCTCTCTCTCTCTCTCTCTCTCTCTCTCTCTCTCTCTCTCTCTCTCTCTCACTCTCTCTCCGAGTTTTTAAAAACTTGCACATAACCGGAAGAAGTAAACATAGTAGTAATACGCTTCTCCCACGAAAAGTTTTTAAAGTCGATTTTCATTTTTACTATTTATTGTAATTTGTGTTCCTTTTATTTTATTTAAAAACAACAACAACAACATTTAAATTTAAGAGAGAAAGAAAGTAGATTTGAAAACCCTGCTTCTTTCTCCAAACTCGAAGAGGAACAGGTTACATCATTTTCACAAAACATGCAGGAAATTTTGAATCACCTGGGCGCCTTTTTCTACAACTACAAGCTCCACAATTCCAGCACATCTTAATGTGAGTCCCACTGTCTTCAGGAAGCAGATTAGCTGTGCAAAACTGGACATCTACACTGAAACCTCTTTACATTGTGATCACTCACTGTGTTTAAGTATGGTCTCACAAGTGGCAAAGCACAGAGTTTGTCATGCAAAGTCCTTACACATGTTGTACAAGTTACTGTGACATAGCACATCATGTTGTACCTAATGCATCTGCTAAAAATATGCTGATATCGGTCTCTCTGGGTGATTCATAACCACCAGTGCCATAAGAAAATGTGTTATTATAATTATGATTAATAGTTATCGTTATAGGTTCAACCCTAGACAGCAGACAGCAGACAGAAACACGTACAGTGTTGATTGATGGGGGGGATTCAGAAAGTCCTGGGAACACGAAGCTACCTTTTCAGGACCAGTGGCTTGAAACCTGCTTCCAGGAGACGAGGAGAACTAGTTTGAGGCATCTTTGCTGTGTCACTCAAGCTTGGCTGAAATGGTGCCACAAGTCTCCTCTGGTGTGCCATGCATTGTCCATGAAACCTAGTTCCAAGCCACAAAGTGAATTTGTATTCCCAGAGATTTAAGCACACGAAGCCTATTTGTGGCTTGGAACTTGGTTTCTGGAAACTCGGTTTCAGTCCACTGCACAGCACACCAGTGGAGTCTTGGGGTTTGATACGGCCACCTCAAAATAGGGCTCCTAGAACCGGATTTCAAGCCACTGTTCCTGAAGTGCTTGGTCCATGAAAAACATCGAGACAGACCATACCCATCCACAGCAGTCCTGTGCAAATTACCAGTTACCGTGCCAACGCTGGCGCTTAATTCGCGTTCTGCAGTAGTTTGTTCACATGCTCGGTTGGTTATGAGTCACCCTGTATGTGTGCTTTGACTACACTTGAATTCTCACAGGTTTGTGTTTACATATGCATAGGGATTGAGGGTAACCCCAGAGGGACTGTCCAGCACATTTTTTTTTATTTGTATGGCTCTTACGCACGTGCAGAAATACTACGTTCCTGGTGCTCTTATATGACATAGCGGGACATTTTGTGCTTGCTGTAGACCGTTCTCTACTCGAAACTGCCAAGGACAAGCGACAAACAATCCAGGTTGGAATGGCTAACTGTGTCACCGTGGTGCGAGCTGGCATGGTGCTGGGTACAGACACGACACTGCAGTGTTGGTTTGTACTCCAAGATACCCCGAGATCTCTTGGGTTATATGGCAACGTAGCGTCGCTGGTGATAGGGTCAGTCATCAAAAAGGTCTCCCCCATTTCTGTAATTTGAGGCACAAGGATACCCCTGAAAACTTTTAAAATGTTTTGTTTGTTTTTTTTTGTTTTTTTTAAGTATTTCTGATAAAGATAAAAATTATAATCCGATTCTGAGTTAATTATGTATATTTTGTCGCGCAAGACAAGTTCCCCTTGATTTTTTTAAAGGATTTTAAAGGATTTATGACTCCTTATTTTTATTGGATTGGTAGTTTTTTTTTTTTTATGATTGAATTTTTATTGGATTGGTAGTTTATTAAGACATGAGAAAAATTAGATGATCAGAGAATTTTTTTTAATGTACAAATTTGACAAAATTCCAACCTGCTTATTGCTTGTCTTGATAGAATTATACATAAAGGGTTTTAAAATGTCATACTTTAGACAACTAAGTCCTATAAAGGAAATATCAAAGATCTTTGGATCTCATAATTACAGAAATGCTATTCTGCATTAAGTGTTTAGAACAACAAAAAAAAATATTTAAGATAAAACATTGTTTTTAATACATTTTAGATACAACTGTGTTTAAGATCAGAAACGAAAAATGTTACACATTTTTGACATAATCCAAGTGTCTGTTAAATTAGATGCGCGCGGCAGTCAAGTAGAGAACGACAGCGCGCACAGCAAATGCAAAACCGCAACTCATGTTAACGCAGGCAAGATCTACATACTGGTGCTATTCACGTTTACTATAATGATTGACTACGGTGCTCCCTTACAGCCCTCAGTCCTTGAACGCTGAAGAAGATCCTGGAGCGCACGGGTATACCCGAGCTCTGTGGCGTGTTTCCAATGCAGATTGCATACCGGACTCACCAGCGTATAAGCTGAACACACGAATCAAACCAGGGTTAAACCTAGACTCCTGTTTTATTAATGATCTGATCATCTGACTTGTAATCAGTGCACTTCACAAAGGTTGAATACATTTGTTTCCTGAGATGTAATCCAGTGTATCTGGGATTGCACTTTGACTGCGATGTTAACACCGGGGTTATTAATACAGTTTTTAGCACTTACAGATTACAGGTTATTACACCCCTGTCAGGGCAAACTGAGTTCTTAATTTGCAGATTTAAAAAAAAAGGAAAAACCCGCTTTGAAACTTGACATCATGGACTCTGGCGATAACCCTGGTTTAACAAAACAACATTGTAATTTGAACTGTGAAAACTGAATAATGAAAAAAGGCCAAGAGATTATTATTCTAATTGTATTTTTTTGTTTTTGTTTTTGTTATGGAAAGATATATAGATCTCAGATTCATTTAGCCTTTTTTTTTAGCTGAAGGGGAAATTGCAGTGAAGGCTGCTTCGTTTATTAGAATATATATTGTTGGTTGCTTTTAAGAAAGCTTTTTCACTGTATACATTTTTATAAAATGCGAAGTAACGTTTGATACAAGCAAAATGTGTTAATGTACAATTTCCTTTTCAGCTAAAAGGAAACTGAATTGAGACCTATGACCAAATTACTTTTTCTCAATTCCAATTTTTAATTAACACACCATTCATTTGGTTTAAACAGGGGAATGAAAAAGGGGGGGGGGGGGGGGGGGGGGGGTCATTTTTCAGACAATTCCATGATTCCTACAATAAGGATCCAGAAAAAAAAGAATAATGAATATTATTATTGTTGTTATTATTAAAATATTTTAGTTTTTTTTTAATGAATTACAGAATTCAACTTGTATGCCAGGGTGTGTTATAGACGACCTGTATACGGTAGTGCAGCTGGGCAGCGGTCTTTGCATTTTACAATACTGTGAAATGTGCAAAGGCGTTCTCATTAATGATTTAAGACAGCTTTGCAACTTCCATCTGTTGTGCCTGAACTGAGAAACGATTTCCGATGTAGGGCTCCAAATATCTCACCCTCTTCGAGAGACGTAGACACGGTCACAATCTGCATTTGTATTTCATTCAGAAGCTCAGCCTGCGTTTTATTTCTGAGCTGCGCTCATTTACTTGGCAGCAAACAGAATTGGTGCTCAATTCAAACTCTCCAGCATTCACGTGCATTTCCAATGGTGCAAAACTTCAGACAAACTCGGAACAGAACCTACTCACTAAGTGTTGCGTGTCTTTTTACAAACAGACGTCGTTTTTCTGCATTTGATCCCTCGAGAAACAGAGTCTGAAGGTTAACTAGCTTCAGATATCATTTCTGTAGCTTTTTTTTTTTTTTTTTTTTTTTTTTAAGATTGCGATTTCACTGTTTTGTGACGTTGGCTATCATGCTGTCATTGTGTGTGGCAGCACACTGTGGTTCTGCAATGTTGAGTTGCCGTTGTTCTCTGCCTTTACCTGTATCTTGAACTTGCTTTTAGCTTATCTAGAGAATCCTAACTGCCTGCACTAAACAGCCTGCCTCATTCCATTCAAACTGTGTGATACATATACTAGGTGATGCATATACTAGGTGGGACTGGCAGTTGAAAGGTCATATTCTCACTTGATTTGAATAAAATGAGACAGGCTGTTCAATCCCAGCACTTAGGATTCTGCAGACAAGCTCAAAACAGCTCAAGACCAGGTAAAGGCAGATTTAAAATAACAACTCAATATATTGGAGCAGCAGAGGCCAGAACCGCTGAGAATAATTAGAAACACCTTGAACTAATAAAAAGGAAGCTGAGATGAGTTTTGAAGCTACTCAGTCTTTCGTAACTGGGTCCCAGTGTGTTTGGAATACACACAATGTATGTTTTGATTTAGGGAGGGGCTGTGTGGTTGGTGATCTCTTTAACCCAGAGCAGTGTCTCTGTTCTTGGGAAGCATGGTGTTTTATTTCCAGGTGTGTGAATGAGACAGGTGTTTCTGTGTACTGTAGATCTGTCTGCTAAGGATAGCATGGTGCTCTCCTGTGCTTTAACGGCGCACAACTGAGAATCAATCCAGTTTACTGTAACCTTTGCGTTTTATTTTCTTATGTTACAAACACGCGTTTTGGGTTTTTTTTTTTAAATCAACCATGCCCGGAAAACGCAAATATTATTAGAATTATTTTATAATTTCTTTTTCTTTTTTTTTAAAATTGTAAATACTGAAAAAAGCAGAATTTTTATAAAAGCACTTTTAAACTTGATTTTAGTAATAATAATAATAATAATAAAAATAATAATAACAATAATAATGCTTATAATAATATTAATGACAACTTGAAAACTAGTTTATTTAAAAGAATATTGAGAGAGAACATAAAAAAACAAACAAAAAATATAAATATTTAGCAGCTGTCATCATAAAAACAGAACTCATACCGCAGCGATTCCTGGTGTCTTCTTAAACTTTAAATCTGTTAATTTCCTAAAACCATGAAACGTGATCCCACGTCAACATGAAACGTGGTTCTGCTATTCTGTAGACACAAAACAGCTCAGCTCAGAGTCTTGAGTAAGCTAGCGGGAAAAACAAAACTGCTGTCTCTTGTTTTAGAGTTAGCTTTAGTAAGTACTTTGAGGCCAGCGTTAGTAGAACAATGGGTCGCAGTCACTGTGATTGAAAGGTTTATTTCCTAGTTAATCAGCTATAAGATACTAGTATCTTGGTGTTACCAGGGAGCCAGCTTTGAGTACAGATTTTCTCCCCTGGATTCAATGGAAAAATGTGTCTCCCTTATATATGGCGACATCCAATTGCGTGTTCTACATCTCAGATGTATGTAGAGAATTGTGTATGGGGTTCTGTACAGTACAGGCTGCTGGCCACTCCACAGTGGGTCTCTGACTTGAGGGGGTGCAAATCAGATTGTATCTTACACAGGATTCTGTACGGTGTTTGTTTTAATGATTAACAAGAAAGAGACAATGTGCTGTTCTGTTTCATATATATATATATATATATATATATATATATATATATATATATATATATATATATATATATATATTATATTTTTTTTTTAAATAAAGTTTTTAATAGTGTAAAATACAAAGTGTTTTTCACCATCTCAAGGTTGTATTGCCTGCAGCACCTATACGATATTCTATGTATATATAACAATGTGTGTGTTAATTTACATTAACAGAGACACGTCACCTACCCTTTGAGATCTTTAAAAAAAAAAAAAAAATGACCAGAGCTGCTTTCGCGTGCACTAAAGACGCCAATTCCGGCACAGTGTTCAAAATGATTGAAACCCTGCTTTAAGTTTGACTGAATCTCCTCATAGCACAGGTAAACAAACGTGGGCCTTTTTTGTTTTGTTTGCTGTTGTGGTGGTTGTTTTGTGTTTGTCTCCCCCTTTCTAAAGAGAGTGTGTAGAAGCATACCGGAGTGGTTTGGAGGTACAGCATCGCCCTCTACTGGCCACACGCGCAAATGTGTAAAATAAAGGGCACAAGGGGGGGCGGTGCTTGTATGGAAATGAGCAGGGACTATCTATAACATTATACAGCAGCGGACAAACATTTTGCATCACCTAGAATTTCAAGATTGAGACATACTGTAATTTAAAATAAATAAATAAATATTTTTTAGTTCTTTTATTTAACATAATGCAATCTAAGAGAAACTACAAATTGATATCGCAAAAGTCTACCGGAAACTATAAAGTAGTACAGTAGTATTTCATGTTAGATTACGAAATGTAACATTTTTTCAACTTTTGTGCATTTTTTTGTTAAGTAAAACTACAAAGCAGTGTGTTATTTAATATGTTAACGTAACATCATTCAGCATTTGACTTTATGAAGGAAGATTGGTTAATTCAACAGGGTGATGCTAAACTTTATTGGTATCAACAGGGGTGATGCTATAATATATATCTATATATATATATATATATATATATATAATATATATAGTATTATATATATATATATATATATATATATATATATATGTAACGTACATACAAAGGCAGCTATGTTTCCTTGTTCAGATTTGTTCAGTTTTGTTCTTATTTTCTTCTTTTGTTAATGCAATCTGTGAACACATGTGAGTCTCTCTCCACTGTGTGTAGGTGTTTTTGTCAGTTGTGTAAATACATTGTGTAGATGTGGTACAGCCCACATTTTTTTTTATTTTTTTTTACTGTTTTGGAATAAAAAATGTAAAAAAATAATAATAATAATAAAAAAACAAAAATATTAAAGAAGAAGAATAATTTAAAAAAAGAATTGTGTAAAAAAAATGTGTTTTACCAAAAAAAATAATAATAATAATAATAAAAAATCAGCTGAATCAGCATAAGTAATGTAATATTTGTGAATTGATAAGAAAATTATGTAATTATCTTATGTGGGTTGTACCACTATTGCATGGGATATATTATATATATATATATATATATATATATATATATATATATATATATATATATATATATATATACACACGTCTCATGGTGCCCCCTTTCCCTTTGCCACTGCTGATCCACTCTGATGCCCAATATTACTGCCCTTGCTACTGTGGCCCCCCCACTGCCCTGCCTCTTCCTGAGGCTGGCACTTCGCTCCCACAGCTTAATACAACTGCAGAGATCGCATGTCACCGGATCACATGACCAACCTAATAATATGGCCAGGCTGTACATGCATTATGTATACACTGAGTGTACAAAACATTAGGAACACCTTCCTACTATTGAGTTGCACCCCCTTTTTCCCTCAGAACAGCCTCAATTCGTCGGGGCTTGGACTCTACAAGGTGTCGAAAGCGTTCCACAGGGATGCTGGCCCATGTTGACTCCAATGCTTTCCACAGCTCTGTCAAGTTGGCTGGTAGTGGATCTCTACTCCGAACAGCTCATTCCATCTCATCCCACAGATGTTCAATTGGATTGAGATCTGGTGACTGTGCAGGCCACTGCAGTAAGCTGAATTCACTGTCATGTTCGTGGAACCCTTCCTGGACAATCCTAGCCTTGTGGCATGGGGCATTATCCTGCTGAAAAAATCCATTAGCAGATGGATACACTGCTGCCATGAAGGGATGCACCTGATTGGCAATGATGTTCAGATATCCTGTGGCATTCAAACATTGCTCCACTTTTATCAAGGGACCCAATGTGTGCCATGAAAACACACCCCACACCATCACACCACCACCACCAGCCTGCAATGTTGACACGTGGCATGATGGATGCATGTACTCATGTGGTT
>NC_054564.1:1423726-1426226 GCF_017654505.1 Polyodon spathula | reverse complement strand
GCGCTCTGCAAAGTGAATTACAGACTCTGTGCCCAGTCCCACTGCTCTGCGCTCTGCAAAGTGAATTACAGACTCTGTGCCCAGTCCCACTGCTCTGCGCTCTGCAAAGTGAATTGCAGACTCTGTGCCCAGTCCCACTGCTCTGCGCTCTGCAAAATGAATTATAGACTCTGTGCCCAGTCCCACTGCTCTGCGCTCTGCAAAGTGAATTACAGATTCTGTTATAACCATGCCGCGAGTCTGTATCTTACCGCCTGTCCCATCACTCAGGTAACAGAGATAAGGTGTTTGTGTCTCTCAACCACAACTAAGAAACGCAGAAATAGTAAACTTGATTTCATTGACTTTCTTTTCTTTCAGTGAAACAACTAAATGGCCTTCGTTTTTCATTTACAAGCAGAACGCACAAACGAGATCACAACATGTTAATAAGAGACTAACCTTTATTAAAGCTAGAATGAAAAATAAAGTATTTAATGTCGGGCAAACTTTATTACAATCGATCTGCGTGGCTCTGAAATGAAAAAGTCAGACTTAAGATTTAAAAGCCCATTTAGTTTCACATAAACAAATAGATTAAATACATTTTACTATTAACGTGTTTCTCAGTTATCAATTGAACGGGTATCAATTGAATTTTTAAAGGAGAGTGGAAAAGTTGGGGCAAAACACTGAAAACCTAAAGCCCCAATTATTGCTTCAAGGAATGTTTTTTTAAGAACTGTTTTTTTTAAAAAGAATGTTTAAAAACATTCTCCCAGAATAAAAAGATCTTTGAATAATGAAAATAAGCTGATAAAGCTTCTCGAAACAGTTGAAATCAGCATTTGCGAACTTCATTTGATGAACAGAAACGGGCTTAAAAAAAAAAAAGTTTATTCTTTTTCAAATCAGAGTGCAGCTCTGGCCAAAAGTTTTGCATCACCTAGAATTTTAGGATTGAAACATTACAAAAAAACATAATTTAGATATTTTATTTAACATCATGTAATCAAAGAAACTATAAAATGATATCGCAAAAAAAGTCTACCGGAAGCCATAATAGTGTAATAGTACAGTATTAGTGTTAGATTTCGAAATGTCACATTTTTCAGTTTTCATCAGTTTTTCATAGGGTTGTGTTCTGCTCAAGTCCATATGGCATTCACAACAACAAAAACTAATCCAGCTGGCTATACAGCACCTCATACACATCTTGATAATTGTTATTTTCTTGAGTAATTGCAAATATAGTGCCCACCACGTAAATTAATAAAAAATACCTTTGACATACTGAAGGCGTTTGTGAACTCATGACATCCATGGTGCTGAATCGTTAGTTTACACAAACTGGACCGCCAACTACACCTGTTTTCTATCTGATTGCACTACGGGCTTTGAAAGAGCACAAGTCTGTCGTAACTGAACGCTGCCTTTTCTGTGTAACTGTAAGCTCGCATCGTGGGTGCTAATAGAGTGAGCCTTTAAACAGGCGCGTTCCATTCGTTCCCAGAACGCTAGAGACCCTCTTCGGCTCCGAAAGGTGCTAAAGCCTCCGCTGTCTGCAGGGGTTGGTGCTAGCCACACTCTGCGAGCTGTTAGGAGTACAGTATGTAAACTCGCTGGCTATTGGATTTTAACGAAATTGACAATTTCATTCCTGTTGTTATTCTGTAATGGGCAGAATCCTGTCGCCCATAAGGTGCTACAACATTATTATTATATTATTATTATTATTATTATTATTATTATTATTATTATTATTTAACAGTAAATAACACTAGCTTTTAGAGAGCTCTCCCTGCAGAAAAGTTTATTTTTTAAATCTATTGGGATTGAAATACACAAGCTAGCAGAACCATGAGCAGACCACAGCATTTCCAGCAATGGAAACTTCACAATGGATCTGGATCTGCTACTGCACAGCACAGCGGGTCGGTCTGGTCTGGTCCACACTGTCTGTCTGGTACTGATCTAGTTGTTGTGTGTATTGTGTGTTCATTCCATTGTGATTCAAATGAAGAACACAGGAACATACAATGGTACCATTCTACCAATAGCAGCCTCAGCCCATATATATATATATATCATAATATAGATATATAGAATATATATATATATATATAGATATATATATATGACAACGAGAAGATGCGATACCTTTTATTGGAGTAAGAGACTGAATCAATCTCTCTTTCCTGCTTTCACCTGAAGAAGGTACCTTTGATGTCTTGAAAGCTTGTGATGAATTATTGTTTAGTTAATCAAAAACAAGTGATCCAGTCTCCTTCTCTTGTCTAAAAATGGACACAAATAGAAGGATGGTGATTGATTCGTTACCGCTGTGTATATTTTGGTCACATGATTGATTCGTTACCGCTGTGTATATTTTGGTCACATGATTGATTCGTTACCGCTGTGTATATTTTGGTCACATGATTGATTCGTTACTGGTGTTTATATTTTATCACGTGGTGATTCATTTGTAGACTCATGCCCACTGTTTGGGAGGCGAGATTGG
>NC_054564.1:1348726-1418726 GCF_017654505.1 Polyodon spathula | reverse complement strand
ATAGAATATATATTATATGATTATTATTATTATTATTATTATTATTATTATTATTATTATTATTATTATTATTATTATATTATTATTATATTTACGTTGTTATGTAGATACTGAACAGGATATATGATGCAGATATAATTGAGTGTTTTGTATATTTCAATTTTGGTTCGGTTGTTATTTTCTTTAAGCTGTTTGCCATGTGATGATTTTATGATTGATTAACCTACTTCATTTAAATAATTATTATGATTCTCATTCATAATATTTATTATTATTATTATTATTCTTATTATTATTATTATTATTATTAATAATAATAATAATAATAAATTTGGGTGTTTAATTTTTTTTTCTATTTTACTGTACTGTACACAGGCATCTGGTGTTATTATTATTCCTGATAACTTTGAAATCTGGTGGGTGTTTTAATAAATTTTATATTTATTTTTTGCACTCAAACATATTGTCTTTGCGTATTTATTTATTTATTTATTTTTATTTCTATCGAATCCCCCGGTCTGAATCCTACAGGAATAACACCGGAATATCTCCTGCGCTTCCTCTGAGTCTTTCATTGTGAATTCAGCCCCCCCTGTTAATTCATGTGTGTTTAATCACCCTGATTCATTCCATGCTCCTCTGTAATGAACACTGTTGATTGCATGTATAAGACATGAATTCATACCCTCTTACACCCCCACCAGGGGATTGTGAGAAGTGTTCATTCAGAATGAATGCATGTCTTACACACGCGATCAACAGCATTCAATACAGAGGAGCATGGAATGAATCAGGGTGATTAAACTCACATGAATTAACAGGGGCTGAATTCAGTATCAAAAATGTATTTTCATCCAGTACAAAGAAGAAAAAAAAAACATTAAAGACTATACACAAAACTTTTTTTTTTATTTAATAAATGCACTAGCACCTAGATTATTATCCTGAGCCGAGGGCGTAGAGTAATGAGGGGTGCGTACCATTTACACATAATGACAGCTCCAGCGATCCCAGAGTTTTAAACAAGCACAGCTCTCTAGTTTAGAAACAAAACCGTGTAAAAAAAAAAAAAAACCCTCACAGCAGGGTTCAGTGAAACAGGCCAATGTTATTTCACATCCATTCATTCAGAAGCATCCCTCAATATTATATTCAAACCTGTATTTACAAGATCGCTTCAGGGAATGGGAATGTTAAAGGCATGTTTCAAAGTGTTCGCAGCTACCATTAGTCGAGTTGAGAGTATTCCTCAAGCACTCAGGAGTGCAAGTTACCACTCTCAACTTGATTACAGGCAGCTCCGAACACTTACAAATACATTACCAGTAGGGCTTTCTCCTTTAAGAATTCAATTGATCCCTGCTAAGCCATTCGTGTCTTTCAATCGTGCACTGAGAAACAAGTCGATAGTAAAATCGATTTCATTTACGGTTTCTTTCGGCGAAACAACTGAATTGTTTTTTTGTTTTTTTTTATCGGTCAAGCCTTCATTTTTCATAACGTACAAACGAGATTACGACACATTAAGCAGCGACTAACCTTTATCAAAGCTACCGTGACACATTTTTGATGCTGGACTCAATTTATTGCAATCGTTCTGCAGCGTGACTGTATTCACGTTTATAAAGAGGAGCCGTTTCTGCTTTGAAATGACAAGACAAGACTTTTTAAAAGCCCATTTAGTTGTTTCACAGGGGAAAGAAAAAAATGTAAATTAAATGACTATGAACGCGTTTCTCAGTGTCACTGAGATACACAAATGGCTTAACAGGGATCAACTGAATTTCTAAAGGGGAGTAGAAAAGTCGGGGCAAAACACTGAAAACCAGAAGCCATAATTATAAAGAGACTAAAACCTGACATTAACACACTTACTGTTTCTAGAGAACCTGCTGTGGCTGAAACGTTTCGAACGCTTTGTCGCTGACCTTCTGAGTGCCAGACCTACACTCTCTGCTCTGCTAAAAGTCCAGCTGCTGTGATAGGGTCCAGTAGGGATGTGGCTAGCGATGCTAATAAGAATTATGGGATGGAGGTTTTTTCCCCATCGCAGGCTGAAGTTGAGGGGAGGGGAATGCGAATCCCGTCCAAAACCTGGGCAGGTCCGCGTCGTCACACTCACAACCACAGACTGTCAAAGAACTTCTTCACCTAAGAGAAAGCAAGAACGAAAAGAGCAGAGATTGCTGCTGGTTTTCGAACGGTAGTCCAGAAAGGTTGCATGCTTACAAAACATCATATAGCGGCCCTGTATGTTTTTTTTTTCACCTCATATGGGAACGGTTAAAAACTAAATTATAGTGTTTAGATATATATCTGAGGACATGTGGAAGACTAGCAAGCAAATGCATGATGACCTCATATGAGGATGCCATTTCCCACATATAAAGCAATGGAAATAAACTGAAAAATTCAAAATATATTTATTATGTGTCCAAAACTATTTGAGCAGTACCTGCTTCAGCAGCCTCTCCTGCACCGGCCGGTCCTGCTCAAAATCCTCGTTCACGTCCAGCCCCAGCATTGGGGTGCTCTTCAGGTGATGTGCAGCCTGGAACAAACAAGCAGTGCAGGGCTGGGTGTGCACACCTGTGAGTGTGAGTGTGAGTGTGGAGTGCAAGGGGTGTGTGAGTGTGTGTGTGTGTGTGTGTGTGTGTGTGTACAGTATTTGGGATATGTGCATCAACGAGGGTGTGCAGAGTGTGTGTTTGTGCGCAATGCAGTGTGCAAGGCAGTGTGCTCACAGTGTGGTTTTCTCAATAAACCAGTTCTCATGCTGGGTTGGAGTGTGAAGTGTATAGTGTGCAGCATATAGTGTGCAGTGTATAGTGTATAGTGTGCAGTGTATAGTGTGCAATGTGCAGTGTAGTGTGCAATGTATAGTGTGCAGAGTGCAGTGTAAAGTGTGCAGTGTATAGCATGCAGCGTGCAGTGCATAGTGTACAGGGTATAGTGTGCAGTGTATAGCATGCAGTGTATAGCGTGCAGTGTATAGTGTGCAGTGTATAGTGTGCAGTGTATAGCATGCAGTGTATAGCGTGCAGTGTATAGCATGCAGTGTATAGCATGCAGTGTATAGTGTGCAGTGTATAGTGTGCAGTGTATAGTGTGCACTGTATAGCATGCAGTGTATCGTGTGCAGTGTACAGCGTGCAGTGTATAGTGTGCAGTGCACAGTGTGCAGTGTATAGCATGCAGTGTACAGCGTGCAGTGTATAGTGTGCAGTGCAGTGTGCAGTGTATAGCATGCAGTGTATAGCGTGCAGTGTATAGTGTGCAGTGTATAGTGTGCAGTGTATAGCATGCAGTGTATAGCGTGCAGTGTATAGCGTGCAGTGTATAGTGTGCAGTGTATAGTGTGCAGTGTATAGCGTGCAGTGTATAGTGTGCAGTGTATAGTGTGCAGTGTATAGTGTGCAGTGTATAGTGTGCAGTGTATAGTGTGCAGTGTATAGTGTGCAGTGTACAGTTTGCAGTGTATAGTTTGCAGTGTATAGTTTGCAGTGTATAGTGTGCAGTGTATAGTGTGCAGTGTATAGTGTGCAGTGTATAGTTTGCAGTGTATAGTGTGCAGTGTATAGTGTGCAGTGTATAGTGTGCAGTGTATAGTGCATAGCGTGCAGTGTGCAGTGTATAGTGTGCAGTGTATAGTGTGCACTGTATACCATGCAGTGTATAGCGTGCAGTGTATAGCGTGCAGTGTACAGTGTGCAGTGTATAGTGTGCAGTGTACAGTGTGCAGTGTATAGTTTGCAGTGTATAGTGTGCAGTGTATAGTGTGCAGCACGCAGTGTAGTGTGCAGCATGCACTGGTCAGTGCATAGCGTGCAGTGTGCAGTGTATAGTGCGCAGTGTATAGCGTGCAGTCTACAGTGTGCAGTGTACAGTGTGCACTGTATAGCGTGCAGTGTATAGCGTGCAGTGTACAGTGTGCAGTGTATAGCGTGCAGTGTATAGTGTGCAGTGCTGTATTGACTCACGGTGTTGTTTTCTCAATCAGCCAGTCCTCGTGCTGGCTGTGCAGTCTCTCCAGATACTGCAGGTCGACGCTCCTCTCCTCCTGTCTGGCACTCCGGCCCAGCCTCTCCAGACACTTCTGCAACAAAGTGGGCAAAACACACAGTCAATACAAACACACAGTCAATACAAACACACAGTCAATTCAAACACACAGTCAATACAAACGCACAGTCAATTCAAACACACAGTCAATACAAACACACACATACAGTCAATTCAAACACACAGTCAATACAAACGCACAGTCAATTCAAACACACAGTCAATACAAACACAGTCAATTCAAACACACACATACACACAAATACTGTGTCAATTCAAACACGCACACACAGAGTGCCAATTCAAACACACACTGTCAATTCAGACACACACTGTCAATTCACACACGCACACACTGTGTCAATTCAAACAAACACACACAGATAAAAGGCTCATTTATACTTTATATCCCGTGTCCCCCTAATGTTTGAACTTATATATTCACTTTTGCCCCAGCACTCATTATTGAGTTAATCCCCATGCCCATCTAGAGCCGAGAACTGTACATCTGCATGCAGAGCCCTCATACACTACAAAGTGTGTGTGTGTGTGTGTGTGTGTGTGTCAGTGTGTGTGTGTCAGTGTGTGTGCCTCTGCGTGCCTCTGCGTGCGTGTACCTGTGTAATGCTTTTCTGTGATTCTATGTGGGTGTGCGATAATGAAAATAAGACTCATTGCATAGCATTTTGATCCAATCCTGGTTTTACTACGAGTTTAATCAGGAACACCTGAGCTTGTTACCTATACACACTGTGGCTAATCAAGCTTGTAGTAAAACCTGGAATGAGCGAAGCTGCTATGCAGTAGGAGTCTGATTCTCATGCCTAGTGTGTGCACTATACCTGTGGATGTGCTCTGAGGTAGACGATGCCTTCCAGTTCAATCCTCTTGCCAAACTGTTGGACCAGGAAGCTGTGCCAGTCCTGGTAGATGGCCCACTCTGTCTCGTTGATGTAGCCCATCTGAAACTCACTGCAAACACATACCTGCAGGCAGAGACAATCAGACCATCTCAAACAGGAGACACTGCAAACGCATACCTGCAGGCAGAGACAATCAGCCCAGCGGTGTGCAGTGTGTTGTGTGCAGTGTATAGTGTGTAGGGTGCAGTATATAGTGTGCAGTGTATAGTGTGCAATGTATAGTACGCAGTGTATAGTGTGCAGTGCATAGGGTGTAGTGTGTAGGGTGCAGTGTGTAGGTTGCAGTGTATACTATGCAGTGTATAGTGTGCAGTGCTAGGTGTGTGCAGTGTGCTGTGTACAGTGTGCAGTGTGTAGGGTGCAGTGTACAGTATGCAGTGTATAGGGTGCAGTGAATAGTGTGCAGTGTGTAGTATGCAGTGTACAGGGTGCAGTGTACAGTGTGCAGAGCGCAGTGTGTCGGGTGCAGTGTGCAGTGTATAGTGTGTAGGGTGCAGTGTGCAGTGTGCACTGTATAGTGTTCAGTGTGAAGGGTTTACTTGTCGCTGTAGAAGGAGCGCTCGAAGATCTGCAGCGGCCTCTCGAGCTCCAGCAGGCTGGGCGGAGGAGCCTCCAGCTGGGCTCGGATGCGGCTCATGCAGGAGAAGCTCTGGACCAGCGGGTGGGGTCCTGGTACATGATCTGCAGCAGGTTACTGACGCTCTGCTGGCAGCCCAACACCACCTGAGACAGAGGGAGAGGGGAGGAGGTGGGAAAGGGAGAGGGAGAGGGTGAAGAGGAAGGGGAGAGGTGAGGTGGAGACGGACAGGGATGGAAGAGAGAACAGGAGAATGAGAGAGGGCGTGGGTGAGGGGAAAGGGGGAGAAGAGGAGAGGTGGGTAGGGAAGGCAAGTGGGGTGGGGTGGGGGGATGAGAGTAGGGTGAGGGGGAGAGAAGAGTTAAAAGTAGGGGAGACAGGAAGAAAGAGAGGAAACCCAATATACTCAGAAAGTCCTGAGGGGACGTTATCTGGATAAGAGTATACAGCTGCAGAATGAAGGCTCCCCAGGGTAACTCACACAGGGTACCCCATAATACCCCACAAACCTTAGAGTTAGGGTTCGTTATTGTTATGAAATAAATTTTGTTTTAATACCGAAATTTATCACCCTCATCACGTAGCATACGATGATGACGTCTACTACGAGTTGCGCACGCAGCGCTGCGCTGTGGGAGCCGTCACTCTGCAGCTATCGCTCTCCCAGGAGCTGCGGCGCTGCGCTGTGGGAGCCGTCGCTCTGCAGCTATCGCTCTCCCAGGAGCTGCAGGGCTGCGCTGTGGGAGCCGTCGCTCTGCAGCTATCGCTCTCCCAGGAGCTGCAGGGCTGCGCTGTGGGAGCCGTCGCTCTGCAGCTATCGCTCTCCCAGGAGCTGCAGCGCTGCGCTGTGGGAGCCGTCGCTCTGCAGCTATCGTTCTCCCAGGAGCTGCAGGACTGCGCTGTGGGAGCCGTCGCTCTGCAGCTATCGCTCTCCCAGGAGCTGCAGGGCTGCGCTGTGGGAGCCGTCGCTCTGCAAGCTATCGCTCTCCCAGGAGCTGCAGCGCTGCGCTGTGGGAGCCGTCGCTCTGCAGCTATCGCTCTCCCAGGAGCTGCAGCGCTGCGCTGTGGGAGCCGTCGCTCTGCAAGCTATCGCTCTCCCAGGAGCTGCGGCGCTGCCCTGTGCTAATCTCCCTCTCGCTCACCTCCCTGGACTCGCAGGTCTGGAGATTCTGCCACTTGCTCAGCGGCTCTGGAATCACCCCCCACCGGTTCTCCACCTTCTGAAGCAGGCGGGCGAAAGTGGACTTCCCGACGGCTAGAAAAAACAGCACGAAGTTAGCGGGGAGATCGTTAACTGATTAAACGATGCCCCGAGCGGTCCTGTCCAGCTGTGTCGATGGGACTATATTATTATATAACTATTACATTCAAGAAACCCCTTATGTCCCTGTGTGTGATTATGTCACCTATCAGAACTGCTGCTGCTTCCCCCGTGCACGCTACGCTATTAACATGGACTTATACAATAATAATAATAATAATAATAATAATAAATAATAAAAATAATAATAATAATATTTACCAACGTTTCCCTCAATTGACACCCTTCTGAGCCGGCTCGAAGATGCCCAGTCCTGGTTGGTGTCGATGAGCCGGCCATCCAGTTTCGCCGAGTTGCAAACCGGTCTGACAGGCGGCTGTACGGGTTCCTTCATTCCCGAACCGGGTCCGGTCCGAAGTGAAAAAAAAAATAAGAAAAGTTTCTGCTCTGCCTCGAAAAGGGTCTAGCGTTCAACCTGTACGAAAACCGTTTCTGGATTAATAATACTAACACACCCCGAACAGACGTGTCACTGCGAAGTGGATTCTTACCGCGCCAATTAAACACGGAGACTCCAAACCGCGGAATGAAAGCGCCATTACGTAGCGCGAGTAAAGAACGCGCGTTAAAAACAACGCGCGTTGAGATGAAAATAATGTGTATATACGCGTTAATGTATTTATTCATTAAAAAAAAAACACACACACACACATTAAAATAGGTATATATTTAAACACATGTATTTTAAATATTTTTTAAGACGTTGGAACCTGTAGCTGTGTAATGTGATTTGGTCGGTGTGTTACATCAACTCATGCTGCTGATGCATCTGCTGTATCTAATGTGCGTTACCGTTATACAGCCGGATGTTTTTAACGTCGTTGCTTCCAGATTACCCAGAAGAGTAAAAAAAAAAAAAAAAATCACATTGTATGGTCTGCCTGTGTTTTAATATTTATCTTTACTGACATCCTGCGGCTTTAAGGTGCATTACACCACAAACGGCTTGTTTAAAAAAAAACACGCATCTCAGGGATGGAAAAGAGACTCCTGTTGAACAGAAGTTTTCATCCATTCCAGGTTTTACTAGGTATTTGATTAGCCACAGTGTGTATAATGACTGGATCAAACTCCGATGCAAACGTCGACTGGATATTTTCAAATACGAAATACATCAATAACTGGATAACTGGATGTGTGTGTGTGTGTTTTATTTTGTATTTTTTTTTTTTTTTTCTCAAATCCATGTGGTAATGCTTGTAAAAATGTGATGTATTCAAATAACACCCTTTGCTACAGCGGCTGAAGATAAGTGTGGGACACTAACGTTTTACAATACTTGATGAGATTTTGGGATCAATAAGCTACTAACAACCAAACGAGCAAGATGGGCCGAATGGCCTCCTCTCGTTTGTAAACTTTCTTATGTTTCTTATGTAATACCAGAGTTAAACCAGGGATCCTACTGTATAGCAGTCTCGCCCATTCCAGGTTTTACTACGTGCTTGATTAGCCCCTGTGTGCAGGCACCAAGCTCGGGTTAAACTGCTCTGCGATTGGGACTCTTACTCCTATCCCTGGTTAGTTCAACTTTAAAAACAAGTTCTTTTCGGCGAATTACGTCAACGCTTCTGAATGTAACGCTAAGTTTCTCTTCCTCAAATACCGTGAATCTATTTGTATAATTATTTCTTTAGTGTCACTTTTGTTGCCAGACAGTTTCAGACAGTACCTAGTTTCAAAACCCTGCCCCATGACGCACGACAAGGACCGCATACCCACTGAACCAAATGAGTTACAAAGAGGACTTGCTTTGTTACAAATTATTTTATGATATTGTTATGTAGTGTTTAAAATATATATATATATATATATATACACACACACACACACACACAGCAAAAGGCTTATGCGTTTGAGCCCCAAAACAATTTAAAATCCAGATTATAGCTGCTGCCAGCGTAGCGTTGTGTCTCTGGTTACAGCTGTGTTGTGTAACGAGTGCTCACTTTTGAATGAAACGGAGTTTAATTTAAAAAGACTGTTATGTGCGCCTCTTAGACCGTGTTCACAGTACCGGCCTAGCCCGCATTTAGGTCTGCAACTCGGTTCACGTTTGCGGTTTAAGGCGGCTTTGCACGTTGACATAATTATTACTTATTACTATTGAGATAAAAGGCATATACGGTGTATATCCTGCATGGACAGTAATGACTGCTACATTTCACTCAAGCGTGGCGAACAGTTTCCACAGGTTCGCATTCCTCTAAAAAATAAAATAAAAAAATGTAAATGCCTGGGTCAAGAGACTCTTAAAAGTCAAGTATTCTCTTTGTTAAATAGCATCTATGTTTGGGATGTTTGCCACTATATGAAGTCATCTTTCCAGTCAAAAACAGACCTCGTGCTTAGTTTCTGCATTTCATAACACGGGACACATGACACTGGCGGCAGGCTGTTTCATCATTTATTATAATCAATGATATTAATGTAGCTTGCTTACCAGTCTTTGTACATATTTATAACAGGTGCAGGAAACTACCACGTCTCAAAATATACACACCACATGCCTAATGATACACACATGCATGCCGTATCTATCGACTGTTAGCATTAAAAATAAAAAGGTAACGTTAGATATCAACAATTCCAATTTTGAGATCAAAAGGTACCATTTTCTTAAAACATTATATTTTTTATTAAAAAAAAATAAAAATAATAATGGATCATTTTTGGCATATTGTTATCAATACAATTTTTTTAGATCAAAATATAAAAGGTACCATTTTTTTAATATAAAAAAAATATATATTTTTTTTTGATAGCAAGAAAACATTACAGATTTCAATAATGGGACTGCTGGTATCAGAAATTGACAGATTACACGTTGAAAGAGCTTGTCAGGCAATCACTGCTTTGAAATAGTGGAGGAGAGAGAGGGGGAGAGGAGGGGTCCTGTGCTGAGCCGGTGTGAGTGGAGAAACATGGAACTTCTTTGAAAGAGTGGAGGAGAGAGAGGGGGAGAGGAGGGGTCCTGTGCTGAGCCGGTGTGAGTGGAGAAACATGGAACTTCTTTGAAATAGTGGAGGAGAGAGAGGGGGAGAGGAGGGGTCCTGTGCTGAGCCGGTGTGAGTGGAGAAACATGGAACTTCTTTGAAATAGTGGAGGAGAGAGAGGGGGAGAGGAGGGGTCCTGTGCTGAGCCGGTGTGAGTGGAGAAACATGGAACTTCTTTAAGCACGGAAGGGCCAACAGTATACTTTGCATCGTATTGAAGGGCACTATACAGGACTGATTGATTTGCAGCCTTTAAATGTTAGTGACTGTATGTAAAGAAACAGCAGTACAAGTAATGTTGACTGCAAGCTGTGCTCCTAATGAGGAACAGTAAAGACAGCAAGGGCCAGATTTTAAATGTAGTGCAGGGTGTTGCTATAGCGATACTTTACTACCCATATTGCAGAGCTGTCATTTTGATGTATTGCTTGGGACTGGTCTGTAAGATGTCGCCCAGATTGAAAATTGGATGCAAAGTAGAAAAATGCACCTTAAATAACAAAAGTGTAAAAAAAAAAAAAATATATAATACATGATAATATAAGTTTATATAAAATAATGTTAATTAGAATTAATATAGATTTAAAGATATAAAAGTGATGTCACATATAGAACACCATTACATCATGTAAGAATAAATCATGGGTTTGAATATAAACAATAACAAGTAGTTGTCATAACATCAAACACCTATAAATACCTCCAATGTTTTGATTCAAACACAGGCTCCCTTGAGAAAGATATGTACAACATATCGAAACGTTGGGCAGCTATTTATTTGAGCTATATATAAATAATGTGGCAATAGCTCTTTAAGGTACAAGGGAATGTGAAATGATTGTAGGAGGCAGTGTGGGCCAGTGGTTAAAGTCCACAGCTTGTACCCAGAAGATTACGGGTTCAAATCCCACCTCTGCCACTGACTGACTTGCTGTGTCTGACCCTGAGCGAGTCGCTTCACCTCCTTGTGCTCTGTCCTGCGGATGAGATATTAAATCAAAGTCCTATTGTAAGTGACTCTGCGTACAATGCACAGTTCACAGCCTGCCTCTGTAAAGCGCTTTGTGATGGTGCTCCACTATGAAAGGCGCTATATACAAATGTACATGATATTATTATATAAAACAGGGTTTACTCATCCAAATGGTCAGTTTCCTCAAGTCGCTCACCATGCATTTGAAGAAGCCATTTGAACAAGCGCTCGACTCCTTGTGCACCTGACAGGGACAGACAAGCTTCTGCAACTATACTCTCCATGCTCGTTCCATTAAAAAGGTGGAAAAATACTTCCAGAAATATTTTAAGGCTATATGCCCTTGTCCTTTATTTTGGAGTCACCAGAATGGATAGAACATAAAAACAATACATGAACCCTTTCTCATGCACAGCAACATTATATGGAGGTCTAGCAAGCAAATGCATGAATTGTGCAGAAAGCTACTCCCCTCTCCCACCCCCCCAGGTATGGTTAATATTCCTTGCATGAAATGGGTTCATTACATGTACAGCATGGCAGTTTTGAACAAAAACTCGCTATTTCAGTCAATGCTGAGATGCTAATTTAATAAAGCACGTGTTTCTGTGAACCAAACACGCATTTAATACAAAAGAGAACACTTTTAAAACAAACAAAAATAAGTGATTGACAAAGTGGAACAAGTCCTACAATAAGATTTAAAAACAAAAAGATATACAGACCTTCCACACAGGAAGTTTTTCCAAGGCATTAAAAAGGTAGGTTTAATAAGCCGATTGGTCCAAAATATTTCTCGTTTTTACCGCTATAGAAAATACTATATTCAATTTTAAACACACACCACACAGGGAAAACATGCTGTAGTAAAACCCCATTTAGATATAGCAGACTGTGTTATCGCTACTAACACATGGCAAACAATGTTATTTAGATCGAAACATACAAAAAAAAAAAAAAAAAAATTTAAAACCAAGAGATCAAGTATATATAACAGAAAAAAAAAATATTACAGCACAGGTGGCATTAACATACATGATTGAATATAAAAACAAAAGTTTACATCATGTGTATAAAACCACAAAATCAAAAAAGCACACATTCTTTTAGCTATACTGCTGTCCCCTAAAGATTATTAATATTATTGTTAATATGTTATTATTATTACAGGACACCCCTCTGTTATAAACAACATTTGGGGGGGCGGCACTATTGTGGATTTCAGGATCATCAATTTGCACACAGATCATGTACAAAATTTTTCTTTTGGGTGGCATTTTTCAAGTGGCACAAAAGTATTTCATTAATATGCAATTACCCACTTGCCAAAGTTTAGTTAGATGTTAGTAAAATATCAAATCGGAGCTCATAAGTACCTTGAGTGTGTTTTGAGGCTTGGTAGTTTCCTGCTCCATTAAAAAAAAAAAAAAAGGACATACAAAGACCGGTACGCAGAGTTAACGCTATTATTCTATAAGCTATCCACACTAACCAAATAATGTGCATTTAAACCACACGACTGCCACTCACAATCACGTTTTCACATAGTGATGGTCGTGTGCATAGGGTATCAGTGGCATTACATACCAGCCTGTGTCTGACTAGAGCAGGAAACATACATGTTAAGTATGAGCTGTAACGATACACACAGGCACGCATGGCACATCTAACGACAGTTTATTAACAAGCAAATAAACTTCTGCAATTGGCCAACTAGAAATTAAATACCTACTCAAGCCAGGACTGTGGCAGCTGATGTCACAATGAAGTCTTCTGACAATTTCAATAGTTTTAAAACACAGATATAACACACCGGCTGGAGAATTTATTTTTATATATGTATATATAATTCTCCAAAATTTCGCAATTTGTCTATTATTTTTTTGATACGCTCCATTAAAAAAAAAAAAAAAAACACTAAATAAAATACAAATATAGTATCCCTGCTTGGAGCTTGGGTTGCATTAATATTCATTTATAAAAAATAAAACACAACCCTAGCCCTACACGGTGTCTGATTTTTTTTCAAGTATTTTTATTTTCCTCACTTTTTTGCCATGTAGAATGGTTGATAGCGCTATGGGTTTTGAAATGTGCTTTAAAAATGATCAAATATAACATCAAAATCAATGCATACAAGAATCAATCTGACAAGAATCGTTTCAAAGTGCACCAAGTCTTAAAATCGCAAACCAAGCTTTTATTCAAAATCAACCTGGCAACGAAAAGTTTGAAAACGTCAACAGATCCACAAGTTTTATATCTATTTATCTTTAATCATTTGTGCTTTTGCCGCATGGTAGCTGAACAAGCCAAAAGACTGCTTTTTGAAAACCCATATTCACAGGTCTATTGTACATATACTGGAAATCCTGGCCTGTGATTGGTTAAAACATCACCATAGGAGGAAAACAACGTCACGCGATTGGTTCACATCACTGTCAGTCCCGGTCCCTTTTCAAAGAAACGCCTTTCTCCCCAGGCACACTTGACAAAAGAAACTAACTGAACACAGATTCTGCGAGTCAACAGAACAAGAATTACAAAACATACTAAGAAAAGAAAGATGCTCCCAACACTAAAATGATGATTAAAAAACGTCACGGTTTTCTGACTCTCTGAAATTCAAATCGACGACGTGAACAGATAGGACAGGCGAGATATAAACTGGATTGTGCAGCAGTCTGCAAACCAAAAACTTTGCCAACTGCACGGTATGAACTTCAGAAACATTGTTACTTATTTATTTACTTACTTATGCTGTATCAGCTATATTTAAACAAAACATAGAACAATAGTCTTCCCTCGGGTCAATTACTTTCTACTACAGACCTCCTCTCCAGCCCATACACACACACACGCGTTTAGAAAAAATAAAAATAAAAAGCATTTTATTTTAAAAGACTGCACTGCTAAGTTAATTAAAACTGGAAACCCTGAATGTATTAAAACAGAAACTCCTGCAGACAGACACTAGCCTTCTGAATGTCTGTTACAATACTGCAAACCTACGACATGTAACTCTACCGTGAAAACACTGTTTTAAAAAAAAAAAAGCAAAAAAAAGCAAGCTAATCGATTTATTCTTTCACCAAAGTAACTGCATATCGCTTGTTTTGGAACTTGTTGCATGCTGTACGATTTCACACTTTGAAAATGAATAAACTGACTATTAGGCCACGGCAGGTCTGTTACAAAACCTTGGCTTTGATATAGTTTGCTTTCCTTTTTTTTTTTTTTTTTTAAAAAAATCACATTTTATTAAAACTGTAAAACTGCGTAAGGGCTCTGCTTCGGTGAGAATAGAGCCCCCCACCCCCAAAAAAGCAAGCCACTCCGAGCTTCACTGCGTGCACATTCAGTCAGGATGAAGTTAAGTTTTCAAGTTGTTGTTGTTTTGTTTTTTTTTCCCCCTAAACATTTAGCAGAAGCTTCTGCAACAGAAACCAGGTTGTACTGTAGGTAGGATGCTGAATCTGGGAGCGTGTCTGTCTGTCTGTCTGTTTCTGCGCCCGTCTATCTGTCCTTCGAGCCCAGCTTCTCGATCAGGTCCTGGAGGGGTGCCAGTTCTCTGCGGTCAATCAGGTTGAACTCCTGTTAAATAAACCAATCGGTTAATAAAACCAGATCAGATTACAGACAACACAAGTGCCTCAGGGATGGCAGTGAGACTCCAGTTGCACAGCATCTTCACCCATTCCAGGTTTTACTACGAGCTTGATTATCACAGTGTATGTCATAACAAGTTCAGGTGCGTCTTATCAAGCTCATAGTAAAAACAGAAATGGATCAACCTGCTGTGCAGTGGGAGTCTTATTGCCATCCTTGTAGTTTTTGGCAGTAATGGAAATTTATGGGCCACACTGGCCCTCAGTCTCTACTCATCCCCAAAAAATGTAGTTCCCCAAAAACGGCCTCTCTTCTGTTCTCTTTAAAAACATGCAAAAGAATTTTGTTGAACACCAGGGATGGGAATAAGACTCCCGTTGCATTGCAGTTTTATCCAGTCCTGGTTTCTCTACAGGTTGAATCAGACACACCTGAGCTTGTTACCCACACACTGTGGCTAATCAAGCTCTTACTAAAACTTGGAATGGGTGAAACTGCTAAGCAACAGGAGTCTTACTCCCATCCCTGGAACTTTCATTATTGCATTGAGGACTTTCTCTGTACATTAAGGAATTCTGTTTTGGAAAAAGTTTCCGGGAATTCCTGGGCCGCCTCTTTGTGGTCCCCGGCTCGAGGACCCCTGCTCTAGCAGGTAGCGTGGGACTGTGCGGGCGAGCGTGCGCGCACCTGAACGAAGAAGATGAAGTGTTTGAAGGACGTGTTGAGGTGCGCCTCCTCTTGCAGCTGCATGACCGAGTCGAAGTGCTGGTGGTAGATGTGGGCGTAGACTCTGAACAGACGCTTCAGGATCGTCTTCGCCACGGACATGAAGTTCTTGGGGAACGGCACGCCTGAACGAGAGACAGAGAGATTAGGTACATGATAGACAAGGCTGCAACATATAAATTCCATTTATATGGACTACCTGTAAAATAGGATTTTCAATCCAATACATGCAAGTAGCTATGGTGACGGCACCAGTAAATTATGCAAAGGAGTCCCATCAAAGGTTAGAAACTTCCTTCGGTAATGTGTTCCGAACCTTCGAAGGGCAAATGTACCCTTCGTTGCAACCCTACAATTTATTAAAATGTTTTATTTGCCCCCCCAAGTTTAGTTACATGTTAATAGGCAGGCAATAGATAACCCATGCATGTGTGTCTCTATCATCAGACTGCTATTGGAGCTCATGTTTCAGGAGTATGCTGAATGTGTTTGAGTTTCCTTTAAAAAAAGGGGGGGGAAGGACTGGAATCTAAAGCTACCAATTCCCTACTCACATGAAGACTGGTACGCAGCGTTAGCACAATTATTCTATAAGATAGCCACTCTACCTAAATAATGCGTATTTAAACCACACGGTTGCCATTCACAATCACGTTTTCACATTGTGATGATCGTGTGAAGTGGTTATTAGTGGCTTTACATACCAGTCTGTGTATGTCTATTTACTGGAGCAGGAAACTACCGGATCTCACCAGCATCCAGTTCCTCTCCAAGACGGAACAGACTTGAAGTCTGTAGCAGGGCTGCGGCAGCCACTTCGAGACACACCCGCCAGCGCGTGACAGTAAATAATCTTGCGAGCACGGAAATTAACTGTCTGTTAAAACTACAGTTCTAGGGTTACAAAACGACTCCCGAAACTGACAAGGCACGGCACTGTGGAAGAAACCGAGTGGGAGCGAAAGCTGGAGAGAACGGGCTCCCTTGAACCCGAGTGGGAGCGAACGCTGGAGAGAACGGGCTCCCTTGTCCCCGCAGCTCAGGCAGGGGCGTGAAGGTCAGGGCTGAGATGGAGCACTATCAGGAGAGGGTTCCCTGCTCCCAGCTGTTCCCCGGATCCCAGGGCGCACTCACCGATCTTGGATGGGAAGAGGGTCTCGTCGTCCAGCTGGTCTTGAACCCAGGTCATCAGGTAGTCGATGTACTTGGGAGCCGAGCACTTGATGGGCTTCTTAATGTTGGTGCCGTCTGCCCAGTGATACTCGTATCTAGTGCAGAGGAGGGAGAGAGAGAGAGAGGAACAAGGAATGCCAGTTACAGCAGGAGAAAAAGAAAAAAAAGATTACATATCGCAGTTATGCAATATTAAGTTTTAATTGCAAATTGTAATGCGGTACAAAACACTTTGCAAAGTCAATGTTTCTTGAAAACACCATAGTGTAGCCCTGAAAAAAAATACTAGAATAAATCAAGTTGAGGTTCATGTCATTTTGCTTAATATTACCATCAAAACTAAAAAAGAAATGTGGCAGAAAAAAAATAAAAACTAAGCCAACTATCAGAGAGTTGAACTGAGGGTTGGAGTCAATTCAATTTCCTTTTTAAAATCAATTCCCAATTCCTTCAAAAGGGATTGAAATAGTAATTGGTATTTTAAAAGACATAATAGTTGTGATTGTTCAACTGCTTTCATTTGAAGCCAGTTGAAACTGACTCACAAAACAGCGACTTCAATGCAAGTCATCTGATGCTGCTGTGAGATACTCATTTTAACAGAATACTGCAAACTGCAATTCTGATCAATGATGTGCTGGAATTGATTACAAGCGAATGGAACTATTGGAATTGGCAATTGATTTGAATAAGTATTGGAAAAGGAATTGACAAACAGGAATTGATCCCAACCCAGGTTGAACTATTAGTTTTAAATAAGAAATAAGGGCAGGTTATCTAAAAAGTTATTCATTGCTTTTATAATAACCAAAAAAAAATGACAGTGGTACACCTCTTCAAATACAAACCCACTACCCCCTCTTCTCTCAAGTACGGTATAAAGCCAACACAGTGAGCAGCAATCAGACACATTATTCAACCCCCCCCTCCCCTCCCCCTTCCCCTGTAGAACTGGAAGGTGATCTCAGGAAGTCACAAAAGTGTTTTTCCTCCAGATAGGGTTAAAATAGAGGAGAGCTTTCAGGATGAGGGGAATACAGGGCTGAACAATGCAAGACACTCCCTAATCACAGGCAGACCCATGGCAACACATCCTGAAGACCCCTTACTGCAGACGCAAATCGTAACAAAAACAGTAAAAAAAAAAAAAAATAGAAGAACAAGTAAAACTAGTCTGTTTCAAAACTCTTTTCAAAATGACCGCTCTAGAGCACTGGCGTTTGAGATCTGTCCTCCAAATCATTGCAGGAAGAGGGATAAAAAAATAAAATAAAAAACACAACAACAAGTGCTCTGGCTTTTCAAGTCCGCACCACATCCTGGATCGTTATCGCTGCGTTGCCTGTTTGACAATGTGGGCATAATACACTATCAGTGCACTAGAACAGACATTTTTTAAGAGCAGGTTATTTAAACCAGCGGTTTTCAAACTTGGGGACGCGATCGCCTCCTCGGGGGGGGGGGGGGGGGGGTACGGGGTACAAACCTGTAATGGCTGACAACGCTTTAAAAAAATTTTTTGACCACATTGTAGTACTCTGCGACTTAGCAACCAAATAAACAACGCTGAACCTCCTTCCAAATTAAACCACACGCGCACTGAACGTTTCCTTTCTGCGGGGCGGGTTTAACTCTAAACACCCAGCTGGCTGCTGACAGTGCGCTGAGCGCACACATGGCTAATTTACAGATTTAAATAGCAAGGCGGTGATACTGCAGTCTGCAGCCTAAAAAATAAAAAGATTATCATTGTAAGATGTTGCTTTTTTTTTTTTTTTTTTTTTTTAAAAAGATGGTCTTTACTGGGTAAGTTTTCTTTCTGGGGTTGACATGCTCAGTGTCAGTTCAGTGTGTTTTATCTAAGTTTATGTTTTTAAAGTATTATTGAGTTGAGATGGCAGCTGTCGCCCTACTTAGAGTGAGATCACTTTTTGAGATGTTACAGTAATAAAATAATGACTTGGATCGCATTATTGAGGGGTTTGGTGATAAAACGAGTGATCAGGGGAGGATTTATCAGTATGCACAACTATAAAGTGGTATGTGAAAAATACAGCGAGCAAGGGGTGGGGCTTGGCTGGAGATGCAGTACTGAGTGTCCTTTTGCGATGCAGTGCCTTTTAAAGCGGTTTTACTCTGAAAAAAATAATTTTAAACAGCGCGTGTGAAAATAAATTGGACCCGACGCACCAGACAAGCGCTGAATGGACTGCAAAGGGTTAATGACAGACTATCTGTTAAAAGACAAAAACGTTTGGAAGAATAGGTGCTCATATCAACTACAAAACATCCTTCATTCAGAACCAACTTGGTGAAATGCAAGGTGTGCTTTTGGTCTTGCATCACAATACAAACTACACACACAGGTCTATCAGGATCCGATACATCGTGTAAAGAAAGCATCATGGCACAAAGTGAATTGTTACCCCCCCCCCCCCCCCCCCAGAGTTCACAGCTGTTACCGCTGGAGCGGCTCACCTGGGCCCAGCTGACATCACAGAACAGCTGATCTCAGTACAGAACTCTGTGATCGTCCCGTACAGCATGTTGATCTGGTTGAAGAAATCCACAGCTGCAACACAGAGACGGCGAGAGAGACGAGGTCACTCACTGTGTGCATTTCCATGCACAACATCGAAACAAACTAAACTAACTGAAAATACATCTCAACCCTTTATCACCCCGGGCATGTTCCCATATCTAATTAATCAAATACATTGGAGGCAGGGCAGCAAAGGGTTAAGTCCGAGAGCTGCTTTTAGTTTGTAACACACCTTTATCTGCTACAGGAACCATGACGTATGCTGTAGTCTCTTGCTAGTCCATCACAGTTTTTCACTTTTATTAAATAAAAATATTTTCAAATATTCTATAATCACACTGCAGGGGTAAAAATAAGACTCCCGTTGCACAGCAGTTTGATCCATTCCTGGTTTTACCAGTTTACCGAGCTTATTACCTATACACTGGGGCTAATCAAACTGGAAGTAAAAACTACAATAGATGAACTTGCTATGCAATAGAAGCCTTACTTCCACCCCTGCACTGGATTCTTAAGAGTTCCTAAAATCCAGTTCCTTTATTCTGCAAATAGCACATGCTTACACTGATAACATTCTGCAAGTGTCAAGTGAAAGGGGGGGGGGGGGGGGGGGGGGGGGGGTCAGAACAAATTTATTCCTCTTTCAGGAAAACATGAACCAGAAGTTTGGGAGCTACGATCTTAGTTGCTTAACCAAAACCCGTCTTTTATAGAAAGGCATGCTAAACAGAAATAGGACAGTGGAAAAATAGTGTGATGCTGTGAAAAAATAAATTAAAATTAAAAACAAAAAGCAAGCAGGGCTCGAAGCTCGCACACCAGCCCTTCCCCTAGCCCTGGCTTTCAGGACTTCCCTTGTTTTGGCGAAATATATATTTTAATGATCAGGAGTTTGATGATAAATAAACTGCTCCCTTCTCAGGACATTAGCTGAATGAACAAATTCTGTTGCTCAACCTGCAGATTCATTCTGCGATGAGACGCGAGATCCATTGAGAGCACATTTCCCCAGGGGCCCCACTGTTTAAACCTGATATACCTCGGGTGTAGTTTCACAAGACGCGCTGACCCGTGGTCCGCTTGTTCACTGTGAATCAGAGATTTCTGGAGCTGCTCACTGAGCACGCCGGGCTGTTGCGCAGAACAAGAGGCACATATTCCAGAAAAAGGAAGCTGGAACAGATCCAGGGACAGAATTAAGACCCCCTGCTGCATAGCAGTTTGATCCATTCCTGGTTTTACTACAAATTAAATAAGACAAACCTGAGCTTGTTGTCTATAAACTGGGGCTAATCAAGCTGGTAGTAAAACCTGGAATGGGTGAAACTGCTATGCAATAGGAGTGTTATTTCCATCCAAGTTCAACAACTCAGATTGCTCGGATCTGCCCGGTCTCATGAAATAACGACTTTAAAAAAAGGGAGCTATCAACCCCAGGACTGGGCGCAGCAGCAGCAGGGCTAGCATGAGTTTCTACCCCTGCTCAAACTCCTGATCATTTCAGTACTAGACTTCACTGAGGGGAGTTTTGGAACCCGGGACTGTGTGCAGCAGCAGCAGCAGTAGCAGCAGGGCTAGTGGTCCAGGGGCTGAGGTTTTGTTTGACTGACTGTTGACTGCGATCCACTCATTGAGGTCCTCTCCCTCCGGCAGCACGACAGCCTGCCTCAGATTCCCGCTGCCCAGCGTCGCCTCCGCATGCTTCAGCAGCTCGTACTGGTGGGAACCTTCAGGAATGTTCTTCTTCGGCTTGAAGGTCTTTGAAGAGCGATTGCCACTGAAAAATAAATGAAACAAACAAGGAGGCTAGGTGGTCCAGTGGTTGAAGAAAAGGGCTCGATACCAGGAGGTTCCCGGTTCGAATCCTGGCTCAGCCACTGACTCACTGCGTGCGACCCTGAGCACTTCGCCTCCTTGTGCTCTGTCCTTCGGACGAGACGCAAAAACGAGGTCCTACTGTAAGTGACTCTACAGCAACAGTTGTGATGCATAGTTCACTCCCTAATCTGTTCAAGTCACTCTGGATAAAAGCATCTGCTAAAATGATTACATAATAATAATAATACTACTTCTACTAATAATAATAATAATAATAATACATAAAGATATGATAAATGGAAGACATTGAACGAGCCTTCTAGTCACTGAATTTAATTTTATTTTCGTGTTTCTAAAAATCAACCCCGCTGAGTGCTTAATGGTTATGATTGATGATATAATTAGAAATGCACTTTGATTATCCACCCCCAGCGAAAGCTCTTCTCTATCTGAACAGAAGCCCATCTGGTGGTACTATGGTTCTGTGGTTTCCTGCAAGTCTTCTAAATTCAACACAAGTGTTTAAACAGTTATGACTAAAGGTGATCGCTTAAAACAGTGGTTACATTTATTCTCTAAAATGTCCACATTTGTTTTACAAAGAGAAGGAGATGCGATGCCTTTTATTGGACCAACTAAACGATAATTAAATTACAAGCTTTCAAGACACTTTCAAGAAAGTTTCAAGTGTTTGTTTTGAAAGATCTGCATTGCCACGTTAATCGAGGTAGCAGAATTGGAGATGTGAGCCTATTAATATGATTAACTACAATATAAAATTTAATTTTGAGAAATGTTCAGGCTTTCTAGACAGAGTTTATCAAGGTTTTTCTATTTTATATACTGTCTGAAGAAAGAATTACTTGTATTTTTTTCTTTTTCTGGAGTTTTGATGCATCGAGGCTCAAATCAAACAGCAGCACAGACGAGGTATTACAGTGTGCCCTCCCTGTCCTCTATTGAAACAATAACGCAGTAAACTGCACCATGAGCCAGACCCACAAGAGACTGAACGACTTGAACCCGGTCATGCAACGCAATCTCATGGATTTAAAAAAAATAATAATTTCTAGTCTTTGCATGTGAAAGACTAGCAAGCAAATGCATGATGACCTCATATGCCACACCCACCCACCATATAGAACAATGGAAAACATCAACACAATTCAATGAAAAATATATTAGCCATCCAAAACTATTTTTTCTAACTGTTTTATTTTTTTTTTTTTATTTAACATGCTTGAAAGGGTTCAAGATAAACTTCCCTCAATACATTGTTTACAGTTATTTCTGTAATATTTGCATATTAACCCTATTTAAAAACACTTAATATTTAATCATTTTTCTATAACTTTACCTTAAAGCGGATTAACACACGTTTGGTTAATCTCGCGTGTGCACCCGACTAAGAGAAGTTTATTGTGTTTAAACTCAAAACTAGCAAAAAAAAAAAAAAAAAAAGAAATTTGATGGCAGAATTTCCGACGCAAGACCCACATGCAAGAAAAGTTAATTAAGAAAAGTTATTTCGTGTGTATCAGTGCGTGTGTGCCGACTACAGCATTGGGGTTAAAGGTTACATTTGAAGGTGGCTTCGATCTATTTCTTTTAAACAAGGGATGAGTTTTTTTTTTTTTTAAGAAAATTCATGAGTCGTCAATCAAGCAGTGGGAGTCCCCCCCCCCCCCATCAGACTTTCTTATAAACTACCAACGCAGTTCCCGTTTTAATTACCCCCCCCCAACTTATGTGTGTTTATTTTTAAACACTGGTTTAAAACAACACGTGTAGCATTTTTAGCCCAGAATAAAACCGCAAAACGACAGTCGTGTCTGAAAAGCGTGAAGATCGGGTTTTAATAGAAAGAAAAGTTGATTTTAATCGCCATTGCAACTCACACAGGACGGGGTATACTTTAGACCTGGCTCTGCAAAACGAATTCACTTTGTTTAAACTACCATACCCACCCCCACCAACACAGTACACCAGTGTATCTGATTAGTTTAATAGAAATAATGCATGTCTATAAATGTAAGTGAAAATCATCTTATTTGATATAGTTGACATTCTGTACTGGAGAGCCGGAAGACCGTATCGTTATATACTCACAACAGGAAACTCATTGCTCCCCCGAAATCGACTTCGAAGTCGCTTGAATTGAAGACAAAACTAACTTGTATTTAATTTCTTAAATAATATATATAAAAAAAAAACAGAGTTAAAACTTTAGGAGTGAGCTACAGGTACTGGAAACAACAGCAAACTAACGACGGCGCTTTTTTGCTAATTAAAAACCGAACTGTCTTTCCAGCCCGCCCCGTGTTATCGCGAGGGTTGCGTTAGCAAAGGTGAAGTTTTTTTTTTTTGGAGGCTTTAAAAGTTTTAGGGTGCTGGCGCCCCCTTTTGGACAGAGTCGCGTACAGGTAGCCGTGAAGCTTTGACACGGATTCGGCTGTACTGTCAATTAATTCAATTTAATTTATGGAATTAAAAACACATGGGGAGGTTGAAAAATAAAATAGAAACACCTGCCTTAGCACGGTCAGTTGGGACAGTGTAGGGCCAAAACGATTGATTCAACAGCCGGTCCCTTGAGAAATATCATTAATCTGTGCTGTTTTTTTTTTTTTTTTTTTTTTTTTTTTAATCTGGTACGCAGTGGGTTAAATTGCAAAGATTAGACTCTCTCCGAACAGCCTCTTCTTAAAGCTTTCTCGGTCGAGTCGCTTTCAAGCTTGGGCGTGTGGGGTGGTATACACACTGCGAGCACAACAGCGCTGATCCAAGCGATCTCTCTCTGTCTGAATGGTGGTGACAGTCTGCCACAAAACACTGCACTGTGTTGTCTGCTAGCTGTAATTAGATTGATATATTTAAAAAATACTTTTGATACAATTTTACAAATGCACTAATTACTTTTATTAATGGATTGGAGCCACCTAGCAACAATAACGTCAAAATGAGATCCGGCCTTCTGCATAGTTATAGAGCAGATGTTCACTAATAGAACAAAATGCAATATAGAAGCCAAAGCGGCGTGCAGAGCATCGTATTTATTCTATAGGACAGTGTACAGAAATACCAAATTAATGCAGTTTACTGGTTTAGAACGGGAAGGTATAGGGAGGGGCGGAGCTTGAGTGAAAATTCCAAGCATCGAAGCATAGAGCGTTCCGGGGGTGTGGCCTATTTAATTTTTTTTTTTTTTGCTGTAGTATTGTGTTTCAATTGACGTCACATCATCCCTAAAAAGGCCACGCAACTCGTTCTTCAGTGCTGATCGGCTGGTGCTCCTGTCTGCGGCTGCACGCCGTCCCACTCAATATAAATATACTCACCCCCCCACCCCACACCCCCCAAGGTTAATAAACTCACACGATGGCAACATTAAGGACAATCAGATCGCTGTGCAGACTGTGGCATCAGCAAGCATGCAGTGTACATCTATCCGCGGCCAGGTATGTAACTAACCCTCATTTATAATCCGTTTAAAAAGAGTCAGAGGTGAAGGTTTCTGTTTAATTCAGCGAACAAAATGAAGCGTTTATTTGTTTTATTTTATATCATAATGCCACTAAGCTAGCCAGCTGTCTATATACCGGCTGTATAATATATATATATATATATTATTATATATGCGATGCCAAGATATAGTATTGGCTGTCGTTGCACGATAGTATGTCAGACTTGTCATTTCCCCCGGCCGACTTTTTTCAGATATATGTTATATATATATATATATATATATATATATATATATATATTATCATATTAATACGCTGATGAAACTATACCTGCTCGTTTACGACGAGGGCGGGACTTGCTGCTCGTTTACACGAGGGCTGGCACTCAGGGCTTGTCATTTCCCCCGGGCAGTCGACTCTACTGTACTGTATACAATCCAATACAGCCACAACCTCGAGTTTACACATGACTTTGAAATACCCTTTAATTAACTTTTAAGGACCTGCCAACCGCATCTTAATACCTATATGTGTGTATATATATACAGAGTAGCCTGGCGCAGAATATGCCATGCAGGAATCCTGGTTTAATTAGAATAGGGATGATGTGGCACGCTACAGCTGTGGCCAAAAGTTTTGCATCACCAAAGACTTTAGGACTGAGACTATATGAATGTGAACTATATATATATTACACTAAACAAGGAGGGGAAATAAGACTCCCATTGCATAGCAGTTTGATCCATTCCTGGTTTTACTGTGAGTCTAATAAGACGCCCCTGAGCTTGTTACCTATAGACTGGGGCTAATCAAGCTGGTGGTAAAACCTGGAATGGGTGAAACAGCTATTAATATATTATTATTTATTTGACGCTTTTATCCATGGTGCCTTGCAGGTGTTGCAGGGCAGGGGTGAGTGACGTGCAGGAAGTAGTGAGTGATGCAGTGAGCTGGAGGAGTATCTAAAGAGATGCCCCGAGTGTGCGTGTGATAGGATCGTGAGAGTGAGTGGTGGTGGAGGAGTAGGTAGTGATATCAAAGGGAAACATGCAGGTCTGCTGTTTCTTTGGCTCTCCAAAGATTGGTGCTCAAAGAGTTACTCTTCTTGAGGTACGGCCCGCTCTGCTTGCATTTATAACTTATTACTTTATACTCGTTGAGTTAGGAATCTCGGGTGTTGGTTCGGTGGCAGTGGGCATTGGCCGCTGCGTCTTTGGCAGGTGCCCAGTTCTTTGGTGAGTGTTCTCAGTGGCAAGTTTTTGCGGGTGGGTGGCGCACCAGAGTTCTCAGTTGGTGTGTGTTGGCGCAGTTTTTGAGTTCCGGTTGGGGTGTGGGGCAGTCTGTGGCAGGTAAGTAGTTTTTTTTTTCCACCACGTGCAGTTGGTTGTGGTGTGTTGTGGTGCGGCGGGGGTCCTTGGCAAAGCAGGTGGGTCTGGAGTGGCATAGTGAGTTTGTGAGGGTTGCAGGCCAGTGTATCTGGCAGTTGTCAGCTTTTGGTGGGGCTTGGCAGTCATGGAAATTGGCAGTCTTGGGTGGGGTGTTGTTGTGGCAAGTTGTTTTTCTAAGGGGTTGGCAGTGTTTGTTTTTGTTTAGTGTGGTTGTAGGCCGTTGGCAGATTGTGGTGTTTCCCATTGTGTTGTGCGTTTGAAAGTTTAGAAGGGTTGCTGAGGGTCCCCCTGCCGGTCTCTGCCCCATTCAGCACGGGGGAGTCGAACGAGATTGCGCAGACGCTCGTAGTTAGGCAGACGGGCAGGGCGGGGCCAGATCGTAGTAACTTGAGCCAGGGCAGTTAGAGAAACGGAAAGGGAAGGGAAAGAAGCGCATGAAGAGAAAAGAAAGGTTTTAGGTGAGGAAGAAACGAGGGAAAGCTGCGCCCAGGGCACTTTCCCTTCCGGCCCCATCCACACTCCTCCAGCCCACATCAGTTGATTAGAGAATGGGCTCAGGGAACTGGGAGTGGCAAAGTTAAGGAAGGAGTAGTTATAAGTAAGGATTGGCAGTTTTAAGTTAATAGTAGTAAGAGTTTAGACGAAGTTTTAAGCCCCTGCTTTGTCAGTTTTATTAATGCGGGGGGCAGTGGGGTGTGGTGCAGTTTTGGGGGTGGTGCAGTGGTTGGGCAGTTAGTTTTGTTTAGGGGCATTTTCAGTTTCAGAGTTTACGGCATTCCGTGACTCAGTGACCTCTAGTGGGGGGGGGCAGTTTGAGTAGTTTTGAGTTTTGCTTTTTTTTTAGTTTGGGGGCAGTTTTTTTTTTTGCCCAGGCAAGCGTTTTGCTCAGTTTTCCGTTTTTTCTTCTGTTTTGGGGTTTGAAGTTTGTTTGAGTAGTTTTTAGGGTAGTTAGCGGGCAAGTTTTTTGTTTATCTAGTTTTGTTTAGTTTTAAGTTTTGGCCCACTGTCCGTCAAAGCTATAACATGAGTGAGACGAGTTTGACTGCAGTTATTTTTTGAGCCCAGACGTGCTGCAGGGGCTGATCCCCAGTGACAGACCTTTTTGACAGTCGGTGACGCAGTTGAATGATTTTTTGAGTAGTTTTCGAGTGATGTGCTGAAGCTGCTGAGATGACCGATGATGTGCAGTGACTGGGACGGAAGTGAAAGGTGGGATGGTTATCATGGGTGAGTATGAGTCGTGAGACGAGAAGGATTGACGTGAGCTCGGAAGTGGCAGGCTGAGGACTTTGTTTGCGACGTGATTCCCATTGCTGCTTGTGCAGTTCTGAGGGTCTGCATCAGCAGATCGTAGTAACTTGCAGTAGAGAAAGGGTGGCTCAGTGATGGGGGGCAGTTTTGGCCCCTGTCCCGTCAGCACGGGGGCCTGCTTCGTTTCTCCACAGGAATCTGAAAGGCGCTGTCTGGAGACGAGCGCTGCCTGACTTTGAGGAGTACCGGCAGTGAGACGAGAACAAACCTGTTCATTGTGGGCTGTGCACACTGGCCGCCTTTGTTTTGCAAACTGATTGATTTCATTCGGAGTGACAAAGCCGTCTCTGATTTGCGTTCTGCATTAACCCTTCAGTCGCTGTGTGTATAATTCTACCATGTTAAGATTCCTATGTATTTATCTTTTATAATGTGTGTGTATATATATAGTTTTTTTTTTTTTTTTCTTTTTTTTTTTCCCTCGATTCCCAGATACGAAAGCCCGTCCGTGATTTCCCTGGGGGAGGAAGTTCTCCGAAGTTCGTTGAGCTGCAGAACCGGCGAAGGTGCTGGCGCGGCACAGAAGGGTCACCTGGCAGGTGGAGGCGGCAGAGAAGCAGAAAGCTCCAGCCTGGCCAAAGTAGGGGGCAGAGGGGTGGCGACGCGGGGGGCAGATCCAAGAGCGACGTGGCGAGCAGAAAGGGTCGCAATCCGGAGGGCAACCGAGACTCGCACCCCGCACCTAAAGAGCGCAGATGTGCGTCAGGTTGGAAGACAAACCGGGGAGCCACTCTACGTATAATTTTTTTATGACCAGGCCGCCGCTGAAGTGTCGACGGGTGGAGGCAGAGAAGTCGAGCAAGCAGGGAGCGACGAAGCAGTGGGTGTCCGAGGGCAACCGCCGGCCCCCCCGCCCGACTAGCAGCAGTAGTACGCACGTTATGAGGCTTTTTTTTTTTTTTTCCTCGATTCCCAGACTCCCGTCGTGATTTCCGGGATTTCCCTACCCGTGCTCTCTGAACAAAGCAGACCAAGGCAGCCCGGAGTTGCAGAGAGCTCCCATCAGGCCCGATGCTGCGCACGCGGCTGTGTGAGCTGGCTACGTGCGAACTGGCGGGACGGCCCGCCGACCCCGCGCGGGGTCGCGGGGGTCTAAGTTGGCGCGGCAGATCCGTCAGGAAGCCAAGAGCGACGTGGAGCAGTGGGTCTCCGAGGGCAACCGCCGGCCGCACCTGAGCGTGGTGCTCGTGGGAGACAACCCAGGGAGCCACTCCTACGTGCTGAACAAGACCAAGGCAGCCGCTGACGTGGGTACGTGGCCACTGAGAACTGGGGGGGGGTCACAGGGAGTGGGGGGCTGCGGCATTTAACAGCAGTAGTAGTTATAAAAATGCATGAAAAGGTTTAGCTGTTAAAAGCTGGGATATGCACAAAAGCCAGTATGGTGTTGGCAGCGCTTTGCGGCATTACACAATGACAATAAGACTCCGATTGCACAGCGCTTTCACGCATTCCAGGCTTTACTACAAGCTAGATTAGCTTGGATTATAGTTAACAAGCTCAGGTGTGTCTTATTAAATTCACAGTAAAACCAGGACTGGATCAAAGCGCTATGCACCAGGAGTCTTATTTCCATCTCTTTTAAAATACATTGTAAAAAAATTGGTGAAAGAAATCATTTCCAGTGACCTCTAAATGACCCAGTTGAGACAATCCGGAAGTGGGCAACGCCTGCCTTATCCCCGCTCGAGGTTGCGTTGCCATGGTGAGCGCCTATGCGTAATGGGAGCTGCAGGAGGCAGGTAGCTTGGTTGCTAGGTAACCTTCATGCTTAAGGGCAGTTCACAATGTTGAGAACTCCACACTTCCTCCTGCTGTTATAGAAGTTGAGGAGCGGTTTATTTGCTAAACATTTGGCTTGAATTACAAAAAGCTTATGTAGAAAGATGAGCTCTGTGGGTATTAAATGTTATGACCGTATTCTGTTTCATATCCTGTGATGGAGCTGGGGGTCTGTCATTTCTAACCTCCTACTGCTGTAAGTAATCGCAGAAGAATGTGGCTAAGTAGCTTCATCAGTGGGGTTCTTGTTGGTGGCATTTCTAAAATGCATTCCTGGAACTAAAGAAAAAATAATCTTATTTTGTGGTTCTATGTACAGTACATATGCTTAAGGCTGTATTTAGCAGATTTCACGTACCCATTAGAGTTCCCTGCAAAAACTCCCATGGTGAAAATAGAATGTTTTTTTAAAAAAATGTTCATAAAAACAAAAATTCTACAATTTTAGCATTCGCTGTTTTTCAGGTAAAGCATTTAAATATTTTAGGAACAGTTGTCGTATAATAGAATGATCTATTTCCAATAGAAGAGACAGCTTGCTTCCTAGAACTGTGAGTGCACTTGCATTTGAACTTGGTAGGGACATTCCTTGTGCTGTTCTGTGGCTGTAGGTCACGGTGACCCTGTTTTTCGTTGGCGATTGAGCACGGTGCTTCCAAGCTGTCGGCAGTAGCTGACAGATAAAGCTTGTCACTGTGTGTCAAGCTTTATCTGTCATGAGGTCGTCATGCATTTACTTGCTAGTCTTTCACATGTTCCCATGTAAAGAGTAGAAGGTTTTTTTTTTTTTTTTTTCTCTCTGTGCATGACCGGGTTCAAGTCATTCCGTCCCTTGTGGGTCTGGCTCATGGTGCAGTTTACTGCGTTATTGTTTCAATAGAGGACAGGGAGGGCACACTGTAATACCTCATCTGTGCTGCTGTTTGATTTGGGCCTCGATGCATCAAAACTCCAGAAAAATTAAAAGAAATACAAGAAGTAACAATTCACACTTCAGACAGGGTGTATAGATATATTGATAACAAAATAAAAGTATATGAACATAACTTGATTTTTTAACATCATGTAATTAAAGAAAGTACAAAATGATATTGCAAACGTCTGCCAGGAGCCATAATAGTAGTACAGTAGTATTCAAAGTGTACATAGAAAATTACAAAGCTGTATGCAATTCAATATGTTTTCAGCAGGTTTCATTAGACTTAATGTAGAATATTGTGTTAATTCTATAGGGTGATGCAAAACTTTTTGCCATAGCTGCAGATACAAACACTCAGTCTGGATAGCTACTGCTGTCTAGCCTGGAAGGGTGGAAGGTAGGCTGCGGCGTGTGTTGATGGGCCGGTTTGTTTGTGTGCTCCGCAGGGATCAGCAGTGAGACGATCCTCAAGCCAGCCGATATCTCTGAGAAGCAGCTCCTGGAGCTGATTGACAAGCTCAACAACGACAGCAACGTGGACGGACTGCTGGTGCAGCTCCCCCTGCCTGGTGAGGACTGCACCCAGCATTGCATTGCCTTGCCCACGTGCCACAGGACAGTCTGTTCCATCAGCTAGCTACTGGGTGACGAGGGCAGATATACGAGCTGTGAATGGGGTCTTAAAGCCATTCATGAAATGTGTTTATTTCAAAACTGGGAAAGCTGTCCTCACCTCGCCTTTACAATTAAATATCAATCCATGACAATTAATATCTGTAGTTCATTAACCCATAAGGTTCAAAGTGACCCTGCACACACAACGCCAGCTCCTGAACCAGATAAGAGTTGACACTGTGACAGTGACAGTTCAGATTCCCTGTGCATTGTGCGTGCTATGCTATGAGGGGGATGGAGTAGGTGTGGGGTTTGTGTCTCTGTCTCTGTCCTCTTGCTCACCCTGTCCTGTCCCCTCCTCAGAGCACATCGATGAGCGGAAGGTCTGTAATGCTGTGGTCCCTGGGAAGGATGTGGACGGGTTCCACGTGGTCAACGTGGGCAAGATGTGTCTGGACCAGCGCACCATGCTGCCGGCCACACCCTCGGGCGTGTGGGAGATCATCAAGCGGACCGGTGAGAGACTGGGGGAGGGGTTTCCACTAAAACTGCACCCCGCCATCTGTTGGTGAACTGCTGCATTTCACTCACGCTCCGTGAAACTGAAGTGCAGTCCCATAGCGCCCTCTAGTGAAGCACGCCACCGCTGGTTAACCCTTTCAGTCCTAGCTAAAGAATAAACTCCTTTATTGAGTTTACATGAGAAAAGGACACCATTTTTTTAGTTCTTTTTTTTTTTTTAATGGCACAACGCACTAATCTGAATTGTGCTGCAATTTATGACAAGTCATTTTTAATTATTTAGCAACCATTTATATATATATGGCGTCTTTACAGAGACCGTAACCTGTCCTGTTTTGTGCCCCCCCCGCGCCTCGCAGGCATCCCCACGCTGGGGAAGAACGTTGTGGTCGCCGGCCGCTCGAAGAACGTTGGGATGCCCATCGCCATGCTGCTGCACACTGACGGCAGGCACGAGAGACCCGGAGGTGAGCGAGGGAATCCCTGAAACACTACAGCAATTTGGGGATCAAATTGTGTGGGACCCTGAGCAAGTCACTTCACCTCCTTGTGCTCCATCCTTCGGATGAGACAAACAAACAAGGTCCTATCGGAAGCGACTCTGCAGCAGCAGCAGTTGTTGATGATGCAGAGTTCACCCCCCTAGTCTCCAAGTTTCTTTGGATGAAGCATCTGCTAAATGACTCAATAGTTAATATACTTGTCTTATTAACTGTTGTACCATTCCTAATAGTTATATTATCTTTGTACATCTTTTTCTGTTTGTCGTCACATCCTGGTGACTTTGTAAGGTGGTTTAAAGCAGCTTTGTGGCTTCAATAGAGCTCCCAGAGTCATGTCTAACCTGTAATTACTGTACATGGTACCCCACAATGTAACCATAAAACCAGGGGGTCTCCAAACACGGCCTGACAGGTACAGTGAGATAATGAAATACTTCAGGTCTGGATGAAGGTCTAATTGGTTCAGTTAAACAGTTTAGAATAGGGTTGGAACGAAGACCAGGAGTGGAAGAGCCAGCTTTGGGACACTAAGAAATAATTCGCAACAAATCCCACACTAGTGTTACCAGATGCGCTTTGAGGTTACGTATGAATCTGAGAGCTCTATTGAGACTCTTTGAATTTATTACGTTTCTCTTAGCATTTCTAAATTCAGCAATACCGCAGGAATGGAAATAAGACTCCTGTTGCATGTTTCATGCAGTCCAGGTTTTTGCTTTGATTAGCCACAGTGTTCAGGCAACAAGCTCAGGTGTGTCTTAATATAAAGAAACTCGTAGTAAAACCAGGAGTGGATCAAACTACTGTGTAATGGGAGCCTTCTTTCTAGCCTTGTGTGTTTAAGAGTTAAGGATGGGGTAAAACACACACACACCAGGGTCCCTCCTGGAGTTAACCCTTTGTTTCCTCTCTCCCAGGTGACGCCACAGTCACCATCTCGCACAGATACACGCCAAAGGACCAGCTGAGGCAGCACACTCAAATCGCTGACATCGTTGTAGCCGCAGCCGGTAAGCATGTTTTCCATTACACCTCGTTCCCGCTGCGGGTCGCGGCTAACCCTGGCCAAGAAAAATCAGTTTCAGTGCTTTTTTACAAATGTGGCCAACCTTAGAAGTTCTCGTCCTGCGTCAAAAGCTCACCGGGGGATTGCAGGATCGTAATGTGCTGCGTTTTAAATAATCTTCAATATTAAACTCGACAGCCGTTGCCGTTGTGGAGAAAGTTTGCAGTGCACCGCTGTGTTCCCCTGTCCCAGCACACGCCTCCCTGCCACCTGATCAGGGTGTTAGATTCTACACACAGGATTTATCATGTGCTTGGAAAACCCACAGGAAACTGCAAAGATGAGCCAGAACGTTTGTAATCCCCACCGTGAAGAAAGTGGCATTACATCATTCAGAATGTCATGGCAGATACTTGTGACTGCAGTACACTGTGGGGGAAACCCCAATGCTGCAATACAGCAGTTTCCGCTAGGAGAAACTGCTGCCAGTCACAGTGACTGCTTTGTATTACCAGTCACAACATGCAACTTGTCTGCTCTTAATGATGCATTTGCACGTATAATATCGAGGTGAATTTAAAAGCATTTTGTCCTGAAAATATAGCAGGGTGAGCAAACTTACACAAGAGCAGAGAGCAGGTTAAAACCCATGTAAAAAAATACAACCGATAAAACTGCACTTGCTTTTCATTTCAACGGACACGCGAGGCGCAGCCAATCACAATCCCTGAGGCAAACCACATGAACAAACCCACCACTCCTGGAGGAGCGAAAGGAGGGGAGCTTGGATTGAATCGGTGACGCTTTGTTAAGGCAGGGGCTGCCCAATCCCGCGCTCGTTCGACGGCCTGCGTCTTTTAAAGGGCATGGTCTTGTTAACAGAAAGGCTGACAAAAAAATGAGGAAACTCCAGATGGGAACTGAAAATAGTATCTGTGATTAATTATTTGCAGAAGTGTTTGTAAGAAGAACATTTTGAAGTGTGGAATTGCAGATTGCTCTAACAACCCTCCTTTTACAGGGATGACAATAAGACTCCTATTGCTCAGCAGTTTCATCCATTCCAGGTTTTACTACCAGCTTGACTAGCCACAGTGTACAGGCAACAAGCTCAGGTGTGTGTGGGTGGCTTATAAAACGTAGTAAAACCAGGAATGGATCAAACTGCTATGCAACAGGAGTCTTATTTCCATCTCTGCCACTGGATAGTGATCATTGCATTGTCATAGGCCAGCGTCCTTTCTACAGTGTTTCAGTTCTTAACACTGCTTTCATTCTTTCCCTAGGTATTCCAAACCTGATTACAGCTGACATGATTAAGGAAGGGGCCGCGGTGATCGATGTCGGGATCAACAGGGTTCAGGATCCGGTCACTGGGAAACCCAAACTGGTCGGGGACGTTGATTTCGAAGGTACGTACCAGTATGGCCAGTATGAAGCAAGAATACAAAGTGGACAGTATTTTTTTTTAAAAAAAAGGTGTGAAATGAAATTTGAAGCCGCTGGCTTCTTAACTGGACTCTTTCTTTCTTGTGCAGGAGTGAAACGGAAAGCCAGTTTCATCACTCCAGTCCCAGGAGGCGTGGGGCCCATGACGGTGGCCATGCTGATGAAGAACACCATCATCGCAGCCAAGAAACTCCTGACAAAGCCAGCCGCCCTCGGCATCACGGCTCCTTAACGAGAGAGACCCTGCACGCCGAGAGAGAGCGCGAGAGGACAGAGATCATATCGGAGTTTAAAGCCTCACATTCCCGGACCACCAAAACACTCCCACATAGACCGAATTTAATTATAATTTATTAATTCGAATATTTTTATTGTGTGGTTTTTTTTTTATTTTGATCGTGTTTATGTACGGGGAAAGGAATGCGAAAGTCTTAAGTGTAACGTCGGCTTTAATGGTGCAGTTCCGTTCCACCTTAAAACAGAGCGCGCCGGTCACTTTGTGCAGATGCCTGCCACTCTTTCTTTAAAGCAACTGGGCTTTTCTTAAGGTGGAAATGTCCCCCCTCTCGCCCGTATATACAAAACCAATTCCAGGCATTAACTGTGTTTACTGGGGGGAAAATGCCCCCAATATATCGACAGTGGAGGAATGTTGTTCGATAGGGGTTGCTCAGCAGTAAGAGTTGAGGACTAGGAGCCAGATAGTCATAAAGCAAACAAGGATCACTTTATAGCTTACTTGTCTTGCCCCCTGCACCCATCCTATGTGTTTTTGTAATATCTCTACTGTGACCTGAGGGTTTGTTTTTATGTATTTATTTTTTTGTATACCTTAACCTGTAATAACTCTCCCTACTCTGCTACCAGGAATATTCACAAGTATTTATTTTAGAAGATTATCTTGCGAGAAGTTCATATTTCCTCCCTCCAGCCACATTGCATGCACAAGTCGTGGGGCGGTCGCTCGTTTAGGGTTGAATTACATAAGAAGAGATCACGCCTGGTCTGACTCATACTGGGGCTAGGGACCCACCAGAGCTTAAAAAGGGGGTCAGACTGAAGAACAAAGTTTGTTTGGGTTTGAGTGCTTGCTGTCAAGGTGTAACTAAGAGCTACTAAAAGACCTTTTATGAAGTTCATTTTAGTATTTCTAAATTCGGCCCCACTGGTCAGTTTTAATAGCCCCAGGCGGTTTTTTTTTACCTGCTCTGGGACTAAAAACTTCACAACGAAAGTGTGTTTATGTTTTTTTTTTTTTCTGACTTGCTTCAATGCAACATGAAATCTGGAACCCAAATAAACAGTAACTTAATGACACATCTTACCTGCTTGTGCTTCAAAATGTGAGTGGGTGGGGGGGGGGGGGTTTGATGTGCCCACTGTACCGCAGAACTAAGGATATAGCAAACACTTGTTTAAACAAAGAGAAACCCAACACACTGCTCTTCAACATAAGTTTATTGCCAGACACCTCTCATTTAATCTTTACAGCCGACGCTGAAGTATACAAATGAAACTTGAAATACATACACAACATTGGCGTTTTAATTTCAACACAAGCTGCAAACTTTTTCTATCACACTTTTCTTTTAGTGAGGTTTGTTTCTTTTTTTAACATCTACAAAGAAAGGTACACAAGTTACAAAGAACGTGGAAAGCATCACATGTGTTCTGTTACAGTAAAACAAAAGATCAGAAAACAGATGAAGGTGACTCCTTTAAAACACTGCACAGTTCAGACTTATGTCAAGTCAACCCAAAACCATCCACTGCAGTGGAAAATTTGTAGCTGGAGGAAGACTTGTAGGAATATTTACACATCGTGGTGAATTTGTAGCCTAAACGTTTTGGCCAGCATCTACTGCTGAGTACGCTGAAGGCGGCCCTTGGCTAGACTTGTGTCAGCTTGACTTACAGTTTTCCATTTCAGATCTAGAAGTGCCTTGGAAGCTTTCTGTATAGTTCTAAGATTTCTTTAACTCAGTTTTTTTTTTTTTTTTCAAATGGGAGATTCAGGATCATACAGAGTTTCATATAAGGGAGAACCTTTTTTTTCTGTAAGATGGACAATTTTGACTAGAAAAAGTGACAGTCAGAAATGAAATATTTCCTATGGAATTTGTTTCACCTATAATGGAACTGGCATAAGTAATGCACATCGTAAACAAATGCATGACAAATATGACCTTGACAATGAGCAAATTCATGCAAGAGCCTGCAAAGCATGCAAAACTTTAAATTCATTAACTGTTTTTATTTGCAAAGGTTTGACTCTTTTCTGCTCTTTTAGTCCAGGAGCTGTGATTAAACTTATTTGCCAGCCTGGGAGCTCCTCATTTTAGAGTGTCTTTACCAGTGAGATGCTGTTGCAACACTGACAGAGAAAATTAGGCTCTGCCTTGTAGCTATATATTGTTTTTTGTTTATAAATATCTCCAGACAGGTGCAGCCATTTCCAGAGATAATAAACAAGTATAATAATAATCAAATAACAAATGAAAGAAGTTTATTTTATTCCTGCACACAAATCTACACTGATAAACGCCACGGGTCACAGTGACCCGAAACATCTTCTTTGTACACATGACCTGTTCTAAAAAAAAAAAAAACATCTCAAAGGCTCTGTTTTCTGACCCCAACTTAGGAAAAGTCATACAATATTATACAGAAAATGAAAAGAAAAACAGCATTTAAGCTGATTGAAAACTAGAGTCTGGTCAAATAGACCCGAAAGCTAATAGAACGATTAATATGGTAAACTTTTAGAAGGGAAATATATCATTTCGGGCCATTACTTGCAGGCAACATTCCCATCTTATACACCCTTGTCCTTTTTAGAGCCACGCTTTAGCAAAACGTTGGTTTTAGGTGCCTTTACAGCCCTTTATGTTGGGCTAATCCTCACTGTATAGTAGCTGGAAATGTTTTCTTTAAGACAGTCCTTCAGGACAACTGGGGATAGAATAATGATGTTGTATTTAGGAGACAGGGTAGGGGGTAAGATTCTGACCCATTTATGAATTTACCCAGCACTTAAAAGAAAGCATCGCTTAACGCTTGACCTCAGCACCACATTGACTGCAGCAAGCGAGACACGACCATCAGGTTCGAGAAAAACTTCAACATCTTATTTAAAACACTACTTTTCAAAGCACTGTTCTTCCAGGATTTGTATTTGCTTTCACTGTGAAATACTGAACCAAGATGCTGTTAAGTTTCCTATACATTTACAGTCAGCTACGTTACAAACAGAATAGATAAAACTGGAAAATGCACAGTAAATCATTCAAGTTTTTACAAACTGGTAGTCGCTTGGCACTGAGTTTTATTAAGTTTTCTTGCATGCAAGTCCTCATTAGCAGCTGGGAGCCGTCACGGAATCACAGCTGAAGAAATCTATTCGCAGTGAGTCTGCATGTAAATTGTAGGGACCAGGAGGAAGAGGAGGAAGAGGAGGAAGGAGGAAGAGTCAGGAATGTTGGCGCTCCAAAACAGAAACAGTTTTTCCTTTACTACAGATGAAGCTGATGCCTGGGATAAGTACCAATCAACCAAAAATATTTTGGAGAAGGAGAATTTGGCTGCCGGTCTCAATATATAGTTTCTGTTCAAATTATATCTCTTTGGCATTTACTCTGGTGTACCTTGTAAAGGTAAGACACGATTTTAAGAGCTCTAGGGGGGGGGTACCTTTTAAAAAAAGTCTCCAGGGCGGGGGTGGGGGGTTTAAATCTGGATAGCAGTGATCCAGTGATCCAGATTTTGTTATTGTATATTCTGTGATCGAAATTACTTTCAGGGAAACCGGACTTTGCAATCGTAATCCTGGATAAATGTAATCCAGCAATGGCATGTTCTGAGAAAGAGGATCAAAAAACAATCCTGATAAAAGCAATCTCCGTCACAAAATCCAGGATTACAAAATGCGGATCACTGTCATACAGATTAGAAGTTTGGAAAAACCCGCACGCCCCCACGCACACACGCTGACTGACCTGGACTACTCCAGCTTGATCAACGCTTTATGAAAAACGTACGCAGCTTATAAATTTGACGTGCTGTTTATTCCTATATATTTTTTATCTGTGTTTTCACTGCGATGTTATTATCTCCAGCAATCTTCGGTATTCACAACAGCAAACTTGTCAAAATTAAAAATGAAAAAAGAAAAGGACAGTTTTTTTTTTTAGGTGGGGGGGGGGGGGGGGGTTGCTATAGTTGCTATAGGGTGGTCTCACTGCCCATGTCTCTGGGGTGTCTATCTGTGTCTGTGTCTTCGTAGTCTGACTCCATTTCTATCTTCACCTGGGGCACGGCGCACACGGAGCTCCGAGAGTAACTGACAGCAGGAGAGGAGGACGGGCAGGAGATCTTCAGGTGGAGCGTGATGCTGGATTGAGTGCAGAACAAGCTCGTTAGTATGGGCTAGGGGAGACCAAACAAACCTGGCTTCCGTTTGGACTTTCAATCAGAGACAAAGAGAAAGAGACCCCTTTTATTGGACTAACTAAACATGGTCATCTTCTTCAGGTGAAAGTAGGTTTGATGTTCCAATGCTGGCCTGTGCTTTACCGTGCTGTCACTCTGCTGCTCCCCCCTGAGGAGACCTTGGAGGTCCTGAAAGCTTGCGATTTCATTATTGTTTAGTTAGTCCAATAAAAGGTATCGCCTGTCCTTCTCTTTGTCTGTCAGCTCTGGACTGAAAACATTTCATTAATTGTAAATCGAAATGCTGGGTTTGAAAATTATTTTTTGAATTCAATTTTCACCTGGCAATGTCAAACCTGGGGCCAAGAACTGGGGTATATACAATTCCAACCAGTTCCTTACAGATGTGTCCTGCAGCCCGAAACTCAAACCCGGTCTAGCTGACCCTGCTTGTTGCGCGCTGTAATCAGATCCAGATTTAAAAGCAAATGTTTGCAGTGTGCAAACTCCAATGTCAAAGCTGAGCCCTCCCAAGACAAAGTATCCTCCCTGATGACGGATTACTGGGGTGTCCCCTGCCCTGAACCCCATTCTGAATGTGCTGTTCCAGTGACTGCCCTCCCCTCCCTCTGCAAGCAGGTTCATTCTGATCTCAGTGTGGAGAACGGGGTACAGCATTCTCAGGGCAGAAAAAAGGCTCGGAATAGGAGAAGACGTCAAGGGATAAAAAAAGATTTTAAATTAAGTTTTTAACAGACAATAGACAAAACTTAATTCACTATTATTACTATTAGATTTGTTTTTTTAACTGCATGCTATATAGGCCTATATTCCTGCTTTTAATATATTGGAGCAAACTTAATACTACTACTACTAATAATAATAATAATAATAATAATAATAATAATAATAATAATAATAATAATAATGAGGAAATATTCCGTTTTTTGACCTATCGGCATCCCATGTGGCTTTCAATTCTGCACACAGGTCTCTGATAAATTAACAAGCCTTACTGTCAGTGGAAATGACTACAGCAGCATTGGACAAGGGAAAACAGGGATGGGAATAAGACTCCCATTGCATAGCATCTGATCCACTCCGGGTTTTACTATGAGTTTAATCAGACACACCTTAAAACGTGGAAAGGGTAAAACTGCAATGCAATAGGAGTCTTATTTGCAACCCTGGAATATAAGCTTTAGACTCGTTAGCCCCACTTCGGTACGAGACCAAAGCAGCACAACAAATCCTGCGGTCAGTGATATGCGCTGGAAAGCAAAGCAGACTTAAAAAGAACAACTAGACACATTTGGCGGATTTGATTGGAATTACTGTCTGGGATGAAGCAGCCCCACCTAGAACCCATGTTTGACAGCCTGGCTGCTGCGTGGTTACAGATCAGACACTGGGAGCGGCGGGGCAGTGACTGTGGGGGCCGATCCCAGATCAAATCAATCAGTAGACTAATGCAACCTCAACAACAAAAAAGCTTTCACTGTTGCAAATAAGGGTAGGGTCAACTGATTAACATCACAAATGGTAGCGCTGTACTATTATATATTAGGAGCTGGGCATTAAATTACTCTTCCCTTACAGTTTTGTGATGTTGGCAGTTCTTCTAGACAGTTCATTCAGCACTCGATTAGAATTTTGTGTTGACATGGAGTTCAGGAGCTGCTCCTCAGTTCCAGACGTGTGTAATGTGGGCTAGATCGGCCAAAGTGACTTAATTTTAGTATGTTCCAGCACCATCTAGTGCACAGCTAGGGTATTGCCAGCAAAACAAAAATGAGTCACTAAGACAGGCAACTACAACTGAAGAGCGGCTCCCAAATTCAGCAGAATGTTAAGCAGACAGCCCCACATTATTATAATTTTTTTATTCTTTTTACTGACATACAGTACATCAAATAGATTTTCTTGGTGTGGGACAAATTTGGGGTAAAATTTGATAAAAACTGTTAATTAAAGAGCCTTGCTTATAACTCTGGATGCGTCCAATTGATCTAAACATTGCTTCCCTATGCTTTACCAGACCTCTCTGTGCTTTACAATGCTTCCCTATGCTTTACCAGACCTCTCTGTGCTTTACAATGCTTCCCTGTGCTTTACCATACCTCTTTGTGCTTTACAATGCTTACCTATGCTTTACCATGCTTTCCTATGCTTTATTACACTTTGCTATGCTTTTACTACGGGAAACTTGTATAAGGGTTTACCCTGGTTTGATTATTAATATGCTTTACCATACCTCTCTGTGCTTTACAATGCTCACCTATGCTTTACCATACCATACCTCTCTGTGCTTTACAATGCTCACCTATGCTTTACCATGCTTTCACTATGCTTTTACTACAGGAAACTTTTCCAACTGGGCTATACCAATGGAATTTAATGGCAGGGGGTGGGTATGTGACTGGGTTCTGTAATCCCGGGTAGTTACAGCCTCACTCTCACTGGTAGCGGCCCCCCCAGTTGAGCTGGTCCGTGGCCGGCTGCATCATTTCATTGTAAGGTACGCGAATGTTCAGGACACAGTACCTGCGATCCAGCTCCGACTCGCTGGGAGAACAGTTAGAGTACGGGCGCCCCTTCTCCTGCAGAGAAAAGAGAACAACAAAGAGAATTGAAAGAGAATTTCTATAGCATTTCATAGGATTGCACAGGAGTAACAACTGAATAGCAAATGTTTTTGAATAATTTTTCAAGTCGTGAACACACACACACACCCACACTTGTAACCAGGAGGTCCTCTGTTCAAATCCCAGCTCGGACACTGTCTCACTGTGTGACCCTGGGCAAGTCACTGAACCTTTCAGCTCAGACGTTGTTGGAAGTGACTCTGCAGCTGATGCACAGTTCACACACCCTAGTCTTGTATCTTATAAAGCGCTTCGTGATGGTGGTCCACTATGACAGGCGCTATATAAAGATTATTATTATTATACATACAGATATAGTTATATATATACACACACACACAGTAATCCGTCGTGTTTCCTTCCTAACCATTTATCTGCTGCGATCAAGCCCTTCAACAACGTCACCCACGTGTGCAGCGCTAATGCAAAATGTACAGTTGTGTTTACAAATGTTTTTTTTTTTTTTTGGTAAATCTGTGCATTTTGCTGATGTGTAAAATTACCTGACTCTAACACGAGTGTGTACAACACTGTGGCAGGGCAGGACCCCTGTGCATGAAGAGGAGTTTTTGTGTAAATGGTGTGTATTTATTGTAATTAATGAATGAAGTACCTGACGCTCCTGGGAGAGCCTGTCTGCTGTGTGTGATTACCAGCTGTGGAATCTAATCAGCATGTAGATGTGTTCCAGCGGGCCGTCGGGTATAAACAGATTCCATTTATTCAGCTCAGTGCTTTGTGCGCTGCCATTGCTGGTAGAGTCACGCGAGCTGATCAGTGTGTCGATGTGTAATAAATCCTGTTCACCTGCAGGAAGTGGGTCAACTTCAACCTCTGGATCTCCTGCCTGTCACTCAGCAGCGAATGCACCCACCCACACGGCAGATGGCTACTCCGTCACAAGCATTAATACCCTGTATCTTTCTAAACAAGGGATTTAGGGGAGCTCCCTAATAAAAGCTGAATCTCCAAACAGTAACTGTGTGAATGTAGTAAATTGTTACAGATTTGTATAATTGGATTAGTTTATCAGATTTTTTACATATCTGCCCTTACTCTGGTCCCACCTCAGTAGGATAAGAGACAGGCTCCTGTATTTTAAATGTCTACACATTCAGAATGAATTCGAATGGAGCACCGCAGCAATACCAGCTAATGCATTAGAATGAATAGCAATTCTTATTGTAAAATGTAACCATGTTTTCAATTAAGGGCTGCGGAATATTAACACAAGCTGATTGACACTTCCGTGAAACCAATGGCGTGGGGGGGGTTGGGGGGCGTGTCCCGTTTATGGCTGCTAGTTTGACTGAACTGCGCCGTAAAACATCGGGAAAAGAAAATGTGGATTGAATCTCTCCCTGAGATGAGATGTCGGAAGGCTTGAGATGGCCCTCGGTACTTACTGTCTGGAGATGGAGAGCTGTTGACAGGGTCAGGCGGCAGGGTGTCCATTGGGATCTTTACAGGCGGGGGGACGGGGGGCTTAGACTAGGAAGAAACAGGGAGGGAGGGGGGAGATCCATGAAACACAGGGAGGGAGAGAGTAGGACTACACAAAGGGAGAGTCTCTTAGGATTAGAATCCATTCAGCCACAATCCAATTCATAAAGCTGTATGACTGTGGCCACAACTTTTGCATCAGCTTTATATGAAAAATTATATGAACATAATCTTGTATTTAACATTGTGTAATCAAAGAAACTACAAAATGATATGGGAACAGTCTTAATGGTAGTACGGTAGTGTTTCAGGCTAGAAATGTCGCATTTTGTAATTTGTCCTTTTTTTTCATGATGTATATGTAAATCTACAAAGTGGTGTGTAATTCAATATGTTAACACAACATTATTCAGCAGGTTTCATTCGACTTTATGACGCACAATGTGTTAATTCTATAGGGCGATGCAAAATATTTGGCCACAGCTGTAGACACATTTATTTCAAGACAGGTAGAGTAGTGGGAACCTCACTTTTGAGGAATTTTTACACTTTTTTTATTATTTTTTTTTAAACTGGATTCTCTGATCTCTTCACTCCAAGTCGTCATTAACACGTTTTCAACAGTAAAAGCACACCCAAGAAAGTTACCAAGCCAGAAGACTATTTTAGAACAGGGTTGGAACAAAGACCAGGAGTGGACGAGCCAGCTTTGACCAGCCCTGCTTCTACCCTCCAATGTGAACAGGTGCTGAGTGCGCCTCTTCATTCTGCAGCCACAGCTCTTACCTCGTCCTCACTGCCTCCCTCCTCTCCTCTCCCCTTCTTGTTCTTCTTCTTCTTCTTGTCCTCCTCCTTCTTTTTGTCTTTCTCGGGGAGGATATCATCCAGCCAGGCCAGGTCATGCTGAGAGAAGACCCAGTCAAGCATCTTACGAACGATGATCAGGCCCAGGATCTGAGCGAGAGGGAAGAGAGGGGAGGAGGGATAGAGGGATGCAGGGGGAGAGGCGGGGAGGAGGAGAGAGAGAGAAGGAGAGAGCATGTGAGGGAAAGAGAGACAGGTGGAAGAGAGATAGAGGTCTTGCTGAAATGTGATTTGCTCACATACTGCTGATTTACTGTATTTACTAGCACCTTTGATTAAAGGCTGATTGATGAATGAGAAATTTACAAACAAGAGGCCATTCGGCCCATCTACTGTATGCTTGTCTGGCTTCTGGAATCTGATTGATCTAAAAACTTTGGCAAGTTGGGTCTTGAACAACATGGCTAGGTAACCCTTAGTAACCCTTGGTAAGCACTCTTTCCCCATAATTTCCAACCGTGCGTACTCTCGTCCTGGTTTCTATGCTGCACTTAGAAGGCCCTGGTCAGGGGTTAACTATGTCAATTCCTCTCAAGGTTTTCATGGTTTCACCGAGCGAGCGAAGCTGCAGGAAGCTCTATCTCACCATGATGGGGAAGATGATGGCTGCCACGGTGGACTTGAGGACCCAGAGCACGGTGAGGCAGACGATCTGCACCACGGTGAAGAGGTGGACCCGGCGCAGTGGCACGTGACGGAGGAAGGTGTAGTCCGGCTGGTGCTTGGCAGGCATGAGGTAGAGCTTACAACGATCCCAGAACTGAGAGAGGAGGAGAGAGAGGAGAGAGAGAGAGGGAAAGAGGGAGGGAGGGGGGAGAGAAGCAGGAGAGAGAGAGGGAGAGGGAGAGAGAGAGAGAGAGAGAGAGGGGGAGAGAGAGAGAGAGAGAGAGGAGAGAGGGAGAGAGAGAGAGAGAGAGAGGGAGAGAGAGAGAGAGAGAGAGAGAGAGAGAGAGAGAGGGAGGGAGAGGGAGAGGGAGAGGGAGGGGGGAGAGAGGGAGAGAGAGAGTGAGAGAGGAGAGAGGGAGAGAGAGAGGGAGAGAGAGGAGAGAGAGGGAGGGAGATTGAGAGAGACAGAAAGGGGGAGAGAGGGGAAGAGAGAGGGAGAGGGGGCAAGAAAGAGGAAAGAGGGGGAGAGAGGGAGAGGGGGAGAGAGGGGGAGAGAGGGAGAGAGAGGGAGAGAGAGAGATAGAGAGACAAAGGGGTAGAGAGAGGGGGTGAGAGCGAGGAGATAGGGAGATAGAGGTAGAGAGGGATAGAGAGGGAGATGTAGAGAGAGAGGGGCAAGAGAGAGAGAAAGATAGAGACAGAGGGAGTGAGAGAAACAAATGTAAGAGGGTGGGTGCAAATGATACATTATGAAATGTTATGCTGTTAATCAGCTCATGCACAATACTGTTAGAATTACTGAGTGAAAGGACTGGTTGTTTTTTGTGGTTGAGCATTGTATTATTATTAATAATTCGTCATTTAACAGACGCTTACAGAGACTAAGGGGTGAACTATGCACCACAACTGCTGCTGCAGAGTCTCTTCCAATAGGACCTCACTTTCATGTCTAATGCGAAGGACGGAGCACAAGGAGGTCAAGTGACTTGCTCAGGGTCGCACACAGCGAGTCAGTGGCTGACCCGGGGTTTGGTATCAAGCCCTTTACTTTAACTACTGGACCCTCCAGAAAAAAAAAAAAAGATCTTCAAAAGACGTGCCCGTACCTGGATTCCATTGAGAGAGGCCACACCCATGTAGAGGAAGACTCCATACAGCACTGGCATGGGGATGTACTGCGGGAAACACGGAAACAACGACACGCCGACGCATGAGAGGCCATCACCAAAGAGCGGCAGCAAAGACAGGTCAGGCCTGACAGAAACACTCACCTGCAGAACAGGAGCCAGGAAGATAGAGACTCCCGTCAGGATGAAGACAATAGTCCCAGTTAACCTCTGCTCCCTGCACAGGGACAAGAAACAGCTGAGTACCGCGTTTGCGTGCAAGTGGGGTACAGGGGTCTGTGCAGCTGATCCACACGCAGCAAAGCATCTTAATACCAGCACCATTCACATCAACACAAAACCTACGGCTTGAAGTTTTATATGGTATGCTGTCCCTGAAAGAAACCGACTAAAATGACAAAAGATATTGAATCGTAGTAGATTGTAATGGCTTGAGTTTCCCTCTCAGTATACACCCCTTCTAAAAGTTTACCGAAGTGTAATAAAGCACAGAGAGGTCTGGTAAAGCATAGGGAAGCATTGTAAAGAACAGAGAGGTCTGGGAAAGCACAGGAAAGCATTGTAAAGCACAGGGAGGTCTAGTAAAGCATATAAAAAAAACATCGCAAACCATGCTAAGCTACAGTAAATGCTTACTAGAACAATGGGAAAAGCAGAGGGGGGAAAGTGCAATATTACTGTGCAAATGTACCAGGGTAAACTTCACTAGGGTTGTCCTAAAAGAATAAATGTTTTCAGTGGTCGTGGGTTAGGGGCGTCAAGATGTGTCACTGTATAGTTCAACTGAACACAGTTCTGTACAATATGTAGTGTATACACAGCTGGAGGGTTCTCCCGCTGTGCACCTATACACTGACAGGACATGTGTAATGTTCTAAAAGATCTGTAGGGTCTCTGTTCCCACCTCAGTGCTAAAACAGCCTGCTCCTGGTTTGTGCTGCACTTACTGAATTATATAGATTCTGTACTGTATCAAATCTATAGGATCTCTATAGTGGGTCTCCCTCTCTGTCTGTCTGTCTCTCTCTCTCTCTCTCTCTCTCTCTCTCTCTCTCTCTCTCTGTCTTTACCGGACTCCCAGAAACTGGGGCTGCTCTCCGGGCGCGCTGGACTCCGTCTCCATCTTCAGGCTGTCGATGTGAGCGATCGAGATGACAGTGGCGGCGACATACCAGGGGAGCCCCATGAAGGAGCAAACCGCCATCAGAAGCCCCACCCAGAACAGGTCCATGTGGTAGCCACAGCCCTTCTGCATAGACAGAGACAGACACAGATGCAGTCAGCGTACCACACAGAGCAGGGAGACCAGCCCAAAGGGAGCTGAGCACACCAGCGGGACAGGATCGAGCTCTGCAGGAATCAGGGGCTGACAATCAGGGGAGGGTCGCTGGTGTCGATCGGGCTGATTCACCGGTCAGGGTGAATTGAGAAACAGCTGCTCGGGTTTGTGACGATCGCTGCTTTTCTTAACTGTGGAGAGCAGCGACCCACACAAACCCAGGCAGCTGTTTCTTAATTCGCTCTGAACAGGAAATCAGCCCAATCGACACCAGCGACCACAGCTGAAAACAACTCAGCACAAACTCTCTGCTAATCACAAAACAGGACAACACACAGTCTGAAAAATCACAGTGTAATGAACAATACAGTACAACACAAACACACACAAAGTCTGATAATCACAATGCAACCCAATATAATGCAGTCGATATGTGTTGTGAGCATGTATACAGCACCCAATACAAGACAATACAATACAACACGCACAGAGTCAGAAAGTCACAATGAAATGTTACAGTACAGTAAATACAAGACCAGAGGCGCAGCGTGATAATTCTAACCCAGGGCAGCTGCTGCGGCCTCACCTTCAGCTTGTGCTCTTTGCGGTTGACGATGACTGCCGAGATCTGCTGGTCCATGAAGATGAGAATGGTGACGAGGAGGGCGGGCAGGGCGCTGGCCACGTACACCCACCAGGGGTTCTTCCCAAAGGGCAGGACAATCCAGCCACGGTCTGCGCGTGTCGGCTTCACAACACAGACAAACAAGCACACTCTGTTACACTCTGCTGTGCTTTTACTGTGGGACGCTTTTATAAGAGTTAGTTTACCATGTTTTTTTTTTTTTTTTATATGCTTTACCATACCTCTCTGTGCTTTACAATGCTTCCCTATGCTTTACCATATCTCTCTATGCTTTACAATGCTTCCCTATGCTTTACCATACCTGTCTGTGCTTTACAATGCTTCCCTATGCTTTACCATAGCTATCTGTTCTTTACAATGCTTGCCTATGCTTTACCATACCTCTCTGTGCTTTACAATGCTTCCCTATGCTTCACCAGACCTCTCTGTGCTTTACAATGCTTCCCTATGCTTTACCAGACCTCTCGGTGCTTTACAATGTTTCCCTATGCTTTACCAGACCTCTCTGTGCTTTACAATGCTTCCCTATGCTTTACCAGACCTCTCTGTGCTTTACAATGCTTCCTTATGCTTTACCATAGCTATCTGTTCTTTACAATGCTTGCCTATGCTTTACCATACCTCTCTGTGCTTTACAATACTTCCCTATGCTTTACCATAGCTATCTGTTCTTTACAATGCTTCCCTATGCTTTACCATACCTCTCTGTGCTTTACAATGCTTCCCTATGCTTTATCATACCTATCTGTGCTTTACAATGCTTGCCTGTGCTTTACCATCCCTCTCTATTCTTTACAATGTTTGCCTATGCTTTACAATGCTTTATTAAACATTGCTATGCTTTCACTATGGGGGACTTTTATAAGGATCCTGCCACATAAACTAACAAACTAACAGACAGGCAGGCAGGCAGACAGACAGACAGACAGACAGACAGACAGAGAAGGGAACGCGTGTACCTTGAACTCTGTCGGCACTATGAGCTTGGGGGTGTTCAGTCCCACAAGCATATCAAGACCCACAAACATCATTATGGACATGAAGATTGAGAAGTCGCTGATTAGTTTACGTAGCTGCACAGGAGAAGAGAGGAGGAGCGATGCCAAGAGAAAAGACAAGACAAGAAAAGACGAGACACGAAGGAGGGATCACAGAGAAAGAGCAAACATAAGTCAGTTTAATGTCTTTGATGGGTAAATAAATCATAGGATCACCCATTCTGCAGGCAGTTCCCCTTTCTTTCAATAGTCACTGTTTTATATATTATAGCATGGGACTAACCATTACTGAGACAGCACACCCCAATCTGAAATAACAATACAGCTCTCAGACTGAGGTGGGACCACATTAAGAGATATGTAAAAAGTCGGATGAATGAATCCTGTTTTAAATCCCATTATACACAGCTGTAACAATTTACTACATTCACACAGTTACTGTTTGGAGTTTCAGCTTTTATTAGGGAGCTCCCCTAAATCCCTTGTTTAGAAAGATACAGGGTATTAATGCTTGTGACGGAGTAGCCATCTGCCGTGTGGGTGGGTGCATTCGCTGCTGAGTGACAGGCAGGAGATCCAGAGGTTGAAGTTGACCCACTTCCTGCAGGTGAACAGGATTTATTACACATCGACACACTGATCAGCTCGCGTGACTCTACCAGCAATGGCAGCTCAAGGAGCACATGCAGCACAGTGTATGGAAACTGTGCTGGGATCTGCAATGTGTGAACTAATCCTCTCTGTTCAATAATAAACTAACATTGCTGAAGAGCTTGGTCAGGGCGGATGAGCATTAGGGTGGATATATGATGGATTACTGTAAATGTTTGGGGTTTTTTTACAGTAAAGTCCAGTTGTATAAAAACCACAATTTCAGTGTTAGAAATGGACAAGAATGAGCAGTATAGTATAGCAAAGAGAGATTGCAAGAGGCAGAACCCTTTCTCAAAGACTGCAGCGTGAGGAGAGACTTCACGTGATTACGCAGATATAATCAAGCATGCAAAAACACTGCCCTGTACAGTCGTACACAATTCTGTGATTGCAAAGACGGAGCTGCAGAGATCATGTCCAACTAATTTACAGAAGTTATTTTCTTTGATCATATCATTGTTTTGCAAGTACAGCGCTCCCTCCTTATTATGCGATTATTCACATATTCGGTTAATTCAAGGTTAGAATTATTACACTAGAATTATTATACTTCCCGAATGTCCAGTTATGTCCCCCCTCACTGCAGCAAGTCCCCTCAGTGCAGGAGAACTGAAGGCTCAGCGGGCGTCCTCCGATCCCACGAGCGAGCCAGCTTCCTCTTCCACACCCAGGAACTCCAGAGCGGATGTCAGCGAGCTACCGCCCCCTGGAGGACAAAGGCCAGCCCTGCAGGTGTCCGCTCTGAGCTCACTGGGTGCCCAGCCGGCAGGGTCCGCTGTAGCTCTGTCTGCTGGTTTTGCCTCCCTAACCAGCGGGAGCGCCAGAGCCAATGCAACGATCCCTCTGGAATCCAAGGTGAAGAACGGCGACCTCGCACAGCCAGGACCTGGAGCCTGCACTCCCTGACTGTATGACTCGTCCTGCACACCACGCGGCCGTGCCTTTACCAGGGGAGACCTCGGGGGAACCCTTACTAGTTCAATCTTTTAATATTGCACGACTTTTTTCGTGTGAGTGTCAGATAGTGAAATAGAGAGAGCGCGTGTGTGTCTATTACATAAAACAACAGTTTAAGTAGACTGGAGTTGACACACTTCCAGACCAAGACATAGTGTGGTAGTACAGAGTTAGGGGGGAGGTTGAGAAAGGGAGTGGGGGGTTAGTAGGAGGGGGGGGGCTCAAACCTTTAGCTCCGAGGGGACATGCAGTTTCGGGGTGTCCAGCGCGATCCAGAAATCAAGACCGCAGAACATCAGCATGGATAAGACTATAGCAAAGTCACTGAGGAGGTTCCGGAACTAGAGTGAGTGGGAAGAGAGGGAGGGAGTGAGGGAAGGAGGGAGGGAGTGAGCACGAGAGAGACCAGGAGAGAAGGGTTAGGGAGTGTCTCCACATGGCTGAAGATGTGTGCAAAGTAAAGCTTTAAATGATGCTCTTTTGAAAATTAAAAAAAAAAAAAAAAACAGAATTTAGCATTGAAAATAAACAACACAGCCAAAAATATTGCAGAATCTTGCTTCTACTGTGTTATCTTAAACAAAAAAAATATATGAAACTCAAATACAGAGACATAATTATTAGTTAGCAGATGCTTTTATCCAAAGTGATTTAGAAGAATAGGGGATGAATTATGATTTGTCAACAACTGCTACTGCAGAGTCTCTTCCAATAGGACCTCGCTTGTTTTGTGTCTGAAGGACAGAGCACAAGGAGGTTCAGTGACTTGCTCAGAGTTTCACACAGTGAGTCAGTGGCTGGGATTTGAACCCCCTGGTATCGAGCCCCTTTCTTTAACCACTGGACCCCCAAACCTCTTTTTCATCTCAAACACTGAACACACAGTTACAAGTCGAGGTTTAATATGACTGCAAACCTTGTCGAGGACTAAAACCGTTAGGTTTGAAAACACCATCGTGGACAGTGGGACTTGGATTCAACCCCGCTCCTGTTTCTCACCTTGGTGGGGAAGTAGCGGCTGAACTTGAACTTCTTGAGTGTGACAGTCATGGAGTAGGTTCCGAAGAAGAGGATGAAGGACATGAGGGCCAGGTCAGGCACGTACTTACAGGTGTTACCCAACAGACTGCCTCCGTACTTCAGACACTCCTTCTTGCTGAGCTGGCTCCAGTCCAGCGCTGTGACATTGACAGGATTGTACTGACAGGACCAGAGAACATGCAGGGCGGAGAGGCAGGGGGAGAGAGAAAAGACAACAACATAACTCAGAAGCGGCTGTTAGCTCTGATGTAAGGGCGATGTAGTCCGGATACAACAGCAAACCACTCCCAATAATTGCACCCAGCCCCTCTGTGGTGGAACCAGCTACCGGAGAACGGCAGGACCGCTCCGTCTCTCCCTGCCTTCTGCTTCCTCCTCAAGACCCCTGTTCAGACTGCTCGGCCCCTCCTGCTCTGCACTGGACTCTCCTCACCTCAGCACCACCTTACTGGATCCTCAGCTGATGCGCTATCCTTGCACTATTATCATGTCATCGTAGATATTGTCTTAATCATAAGTTGTTGTCTCATATTATATTCTAGTAGTATTTGCACTTACTGTAAACTGCACTGTATTTAAATACTGCTTTTGCACTGTAACCTTGTATTGCCCTGTAACACCTGTAAGGTCACCTGGGGTAAAGGTGTCTGCCTAATAATAATAATAATAATAATAATAATAACAACAAATCCTTCTTGGGGTCTGTCTGTTTACTGCATTCCTCCATAGTTAACAACTTAATACTTAAAACAACACAAACACGCCTGGCTTTACATCTATGCGATGGCTCGGCAGCCCATTGAACTGAATAGAGGGGCAAGGGCTGGACATCAACTTTGTCTTGCTTTTAAACTAAGCACAGGGTTACCCTATGTACACTAGGACAGTTTGGGACAGTTCAGGCTTTTCAACTCTCACCGCAATGCATTCTGGTAAGTGTAATCCTGCTGGGAAAAGGTACCAGAATGCATTGCGGTGTGAGCTGAAAAGCCTGAACTGGTCCAAACTATCCCAGTGCACGTGGATTCACATGGTAACCCTGACTAAAGCTCTCTAGTTGAGAGTTAAGCGCGTCTCTTATTCCCACGTCAGTATTATCGATACAGCTTCAATATGAGTCGGTCATCTTGGTAATACTCGCTGAATTCCAAAACAAAACAACTTACCACAGAAACATTAGTGTCGTTTGGAGAAAACGGAGCTGAACCATTGAAGATCGATGCAGCCACTGTCACAGACAAAATGAGAAGAAGAAAAAAATAACAGAACAAAAGCAGTTTAAATGCAGGCTGAGCTGGCAGTGAAGTGTGCTGCCAAAACTGCGACCGAACACTAGGGGGGGGCCGTGAGCTATAACGTGACTACACCAGGGGTGTCCAATCCCAGTCCTAGAGGGCTGTTCCACTCCAGGTTTGTTTAACAGGTAAAATGAGATATTGAACGACTCCAGGGTCTGCAGGTGTAATTCAGTTAAACAATTCAGAACAGGGTTGGAACAAAGACCAGGTGTGGAAGGGACTCCTCAGGAGCCAAATCCATCCGGACTAAAACAGCAGGAATACAGACGGGGCTCCCTCGTTATAACAGGGCACTCACTATTTCAAATCCATTTTCTGGCCACTTGTTAGCACCACTGCAACATTGTCACTGCCACCCTTTAAAAGTAGAACATTGAATACAGAGGTCCTTCTTTGAAGGGGGCTGTAAAGAGTTAACGAAAAGATTATGAAGTACAAAATTATGACTGAGGGTGCAGCTGTATGTGGGCTGCTAGAATGTTTTATTGCCCTGAGACAGGGGCAATAAAACGAGGAGAACTGACCTAATCTGGTGCAAGCAAGAACTGTTTGGACAAAATGTTGCTCACACACAGAGATAAGCCAGCAACTAAGCTTTGCACACAAAGGTCTGTGGACACTATAAAGCAGCAGCTCTTGGAGGTGCATTGAAGAAGCATCAAGATCCTGAACACACACCAGCGCTGTGTTTGTGCTTCTTCCAGAAACTGGCAGCTTTTTTCATTGCTTCATTTCTTTTAATAACTAGTGGCCTCATTATTGTGCCTGATGATAACGACTATGCTGGAAACGTGTGACTGTTTGACAGAATCAATAAAGGAAACTTGTTGAATTCTGCTTAAATTCGTGTCGAGTGCGCTCCTTCAAACAGAGAAATAGGCAAACGGTTTAGTTTCCTTACAGGGGGACTCGTGATCGTGTTGCTAGTGCTAACAAGGAAGGAAATGGATTTTGAATTCTGGGTTAGTGCGCCTTTGTTCCTGGGTAGTAAGTGTTATTTCCTAATTGCTTATGCCTCAAAAGTATAGAAAATGGCCACAAACTTTGCTTTTGTGACCAAGACAGTGATATTTCAAAATATCACTATTTCCAATGGGAAAACGGGCAAATGTGTGTCTTTTCGATCACATAAAGTCAGAAAAAAACAACATATGAATCCGAATTAACATGTATTTATACTAAAGTAATACAAAGATGACTATAAAAGATTTGCGATTATACTGTAAATACAGTATAAATACATGTTAATTTGGATTCATATGTTGTTTTTTTCTGACTTTATGTGAACGAAAAGACACACATTTGCTCGTTTTCCCATTGGAAATAGTGATATTTTGAAATATCACTGTCCTGGTCACAAAAGCAAAGTTTGTGGGGAATAATAGCCATCTATACTTTTGAGGCATAAGCAATTAGGAAATAACACTTACTACCCAGGAACAAAAATTGTGTTGCATAGTGTAATGTTCCACTGCTTTGTTATAAAGATGGAGCATGTATGAGGGTTACACAGGATAGCTGCACTACAAGCAGACCACAGTGTGCAGTGCAGCATGCGATACTCGTAAGAGACACGATACTCACTCAGAATAGTTACCAGCCGAAAATTGTGTGTGCAGCAGAAACAGATATGGTACAAATCAGTTACAGTAGTCAAAAAACATTAGCACAGCAGCAACAAGACATTATAGAGAGACTGGAACAACGGCACTAGATCATCCTGGGCTGTCTACCGTTCAAATATTCTGATTGTTCTAATTTCCACCAAAAATAAAATAGAAATATTTCAGTTGCTCTGATGTCAATCAGTGAAACCGGACTCACACAAATCTGACAATACAGTCTTCAATTAGTTTGAAATGGAAATTTTAAACTAAATAAAGTTTTAAAAATATACATATATTATAAAATTGCATATTCCAACTTAGGGGTGTAACGATTAATTGTGCATCTATGAATCGTGATGCATTCTTGACATGATATATCTAACAAAATGGTCCATCTTTAATGATCTGATTACACATCTTGCAACAAGTAAGCAATCAGGACAGTGTGTCGTGATGCGTACCGTATCATGGCATTAATAACGTTACACCCCTAACCCCAACACAGAAGTGAACCCCACACCCCATCATGGATGCCCAGGACAGTGACCCCCGTGCCATTCGAAGACTCTCAGCGTCACCCTTTTAGTTGCGTTCGGATTATTGAAACTGAAACGAAGACAAGCAGACAAACGTTTCGCTTTGTGCCTTCTTCAATGTACTCGTGAAGAACTGCATATCCCCTTCAATCACTGTGTGCACAACTGTTAAAAGTTTCCTGTTTATGTATTGATTTTATAATGCATGTATGGTTTTGGCCGGGTAACATTTTAAACTCCACAGTGTTCACAAATTTCTAAAAATGTTAATAGAAAATCATGGAGGAAGGGGACATGCTGTTATTTTTATATCAGTTAGGAAGGGATGCCCTCCCTCACCCCCAGCAGATGGATGGGATACCCTTGCCCGCCCCCCTCCTCTCCCCCGTGGTGTGGTGTGGTTTGACGGTGGGCTCACCTGGGTCTGGAGCCACACACTCGCACTTATAAGCCGTCACGTAGTCAGGCTTGAACTCCGAGTTGATTGGGTAGTACTTGAAGGCTCCGATCATCTTCTTGATGGCGTCGTAGATGAAGATGAAGGAGATGAGGGTGGAGAAGCCTTCTTCGGTGAAGCGCGTGATGTACTTGATGATGAAGCTGGCGTCCGTGGCAACCAGGACGAGACACTGCAGGCAGGCGTGAAGACCAATCCACAGCCTGAACTCCATGTAGTCAATATCATTACCCCTGTTGAGGGCAGCATGGAATTAGAACATACAGCAGACCCCAGGGGTGCGGTCCGAAATCTGAAGATACCAGAACATCACTGTTGGGAAGGGTTGTGTCTCTTACTTGCTGAAGTCAAAGAGCAGCTTCTCAAAGATCAGGATGGGTCCTGTGCTGCTCAGGATGATGAGAGGCTGCCCAGCAAATAAACAAAAGACTGAGCCAGCCATTGCCGTGCCAATGAAACTCTCCATCACACCCTGAGAGAGAGAGGAGAGGGAGGCAGGGAGAGGGAGAGGACAAGGTTGGGAGTGGGAGAGGGAGAGGGATGAGGCAGAGAGACTTTTTTCAGTTACAAAGTCCATACAGTGAATAGAAGCCATGGGGTTAACAGATAATATAGATCACTAGTTGACAGAATCACTGGTTAACAGAATCACTGGTTAATAGAATCCCTGATTAATAAATAATAACATAATCAAAAATCGAATTCCACCCTCAATTTGTTTGCTTGCATTACACCGTTGATCAATACGCCTCTGACCCCAGTACAACACAAATTCCCTCCTCTTTGACCAGTGGTTTGGGGGTTGGGGGGTCCCACCTGATAGTTGTCCGTGGCATCCCCCAGCAGACCCCCGAAGGTGATGGCGTTGGTGATGCAGCCCAGGTAGATGAAGAGGATGGCAGAGATGGACTGGATGTGAATCCCGTCGTAGATATCGCTGGGGAACCAGTGCAGCTTGCGTTTCATATCCAGGTATAGACCTCCACAGAACCTGAGACCAGAGAGGCGTGAGGGCACGGGCCAGCCATCTACCTATCTCTCTATCTCTCTATCTATACATTCGATTTCACTGGGGCAGTTCACGTTTCTTATCCAGACTCAGCCCTCAGCAAAGCCATCATTATATCTATCTCCTCCAGCTGACCCAGTTGAAAGGACTTGGGTCTCGACTGCTATCTGTCTGTCTATCCATCTGTCTGTTTGCATAGCTATCTGTCTATCTGCCTGTTTGCATATCTAACCGTCTATCTATTTAAGTGTCTAGCTATCTGTCTGTCTGCATATCTAACCCTCTGTTTGTTTGTCTGTCTATCTATTTGCCTGTCTGCATATCTATCTGCCTGTCTGTTTGTCTGCCTGTCTCTATACTGCTACGGATTCCCTGGGATTGCAGCTCCAGGTAGAGGAGGATGGACAGATCTGGCTTGGAATCTTTGAACTGGCTTCTCGTACCTCCCAGTCCACTGCAGCTCCTCTCCCAGCTCGTGCGGTGCTGGCATCTCCTCGTCATCACTGGGCCCGCCCCCCCCGCCCGCCGAGCCGTTCACCTGACCGGCCTCGTTCAGAGAGAACACCGACTTCCTGTGAGAGAGAGAGAGGGAGGGAGGGAGAGGGAGAGACAAACCGGATTTGAGGTGGAGTTATCATTGCCAATAGTCCCTTTCAGCTGGTGTTAGGGTTAGGGTTTGGGGTAGGAGGTAGAGCTGGTGTTAGGGTTAGGGTTTGGGGTAGGAGGTAGAGCTGGTGTTAGGGTTAGGGTTTGGGGTAGGAGGTAGAGCTGGTGTTAGGGTTTGGGTTTGGGGTAGGAGGTAGAGCTGGTGTTAGGGTTAGGGTTTGGGGTAGGAGGTAGAGCTGGTGTTAGGGTTAGGGTTTGGGGTAGGAGGTAGAGCTGGTGTTAGGGTTAGGGTTTGGGGTAGGAGGTAGAGCTGGTGTTAGGGTTAGGGTTTGGGGTAGGAGGTAGAGCTGGTGTTAGGGTTAGGGTTTGGGGTAGGAGGTAGAGTTGGGGTTAGGGTCAGGGTTTGCGTTTGGGTGTAGGGTTGGGGTTGGATCAGTGGTAGTTTCAGGTTGGGTGTGAATTTGTCCTCTCGTCACCTCTTTTCGGCGGAGGGGATCTTCTTGGGGGGCTCGATACGGATGGTGGGGTCCCACTCCCCCGGGGGCAGGACAATGACTTCATCCAGGAACTCATCGATCCCCGCAATGAGGTCATCACGATCCCGCGCTTTATAGGCCACATCACTGAACAGCTGGAGAGGGGGGAGAGAGGGTGAAAGGGAGAGGGGGAGAGGGATAGGGGAATGGGAGAGGGGAAGAGAGGGGGAAAGGGAGAAGGGGAGAGAGGGGGGAAAGGAGAAGGGGAGCGAGGGAGAGGGGGAGAGCAGAGACAGGCGAGAGGGTTACAGAGGAAGAAGGGGAAAAAGAGAGGGAGGGTGATGGAAAGGGTGAGGGAGAGAGAGATTGGGATGAGGAGACAGAAAGAGTGGGGTAAGAGACAGAGGGTGGAAGAAAGGAAGAGAGAGGAGAGAGAGGGAGCGAGAGAGAGAGATGTGAAAGTGGTTTATTGATTCCAAGTCCCTTTATCAATACACTGAAGAAGGAACTAACCAATCTCTACTTATCTTAGTTTCTTATAGTTTTACATTTTTAGTCCCATTGCACCTCACATTTCACAGCAAGAAAAGGACCAACATTTTCAAGATGAAAGTATTTTTATGCACAGCAAACTGGAAAGTATGTTTGATTTGGTTGGGTCGGGGAAGGAAGGCACACTTACATCATCAACCATGATTGTGGCGATGGCTCTGCCAATTTCATTGTAGGACTTTCCTTTACCCTTAGGACCCAGCAATACAAACAAGAACCTGGAGAGGAGAGACTGGCATTACTGATAATACACATATATATATATATATATATATATATATATATATATATATATATATATATACACACACACACATTTATTTTTAGGCATTTACCTATTTTCAGCAAGTTTTGATGACTGACTCATAGTCAAGGTAATAAGTAGGCTTGGGGGTCCAGTGGTTAAAGAAAGGGGCTTGACACCAGGAGGTTAAAATCCCGGCTCAGCCACTGACTCACTGTGAGGGACCCTGAGCAAGTCACTGAACCTCCTTGTGCGCCGTCCTTCGGACTCCTATTGTGACTCTGCAGCAGCAGCACCCTGAGTGAAGTCACTTCACCCCCTTGTGCGCCGTCCTTCGGACGAGATGTAAAATACCTGAAAATTGTGCCTGGCATATAAAGTCTGATGCATTATCTGTTTCATGAAAAAGTCTTCTAGTTAACTCCTGGAGCAATTTGTTTCACAGTACGCAGCATGTGTCAGGGATCTGCAGTTTAAAAGGGTCTTGGGCTTTATAATAAGAGAATACTCCGAACAGTGCTGCATGCCTCCTATCGGCTTCGCTTGTCAGACCTCTCACCCAGAGAGACGACATTTCTCACAAAATAAGAAACGCCCTTCACACCACGTCCTCACTCACACTACAGTGCTTGTTTGGGTGTTATACAGTGATGGAAATAAGACTCCCGTTGCATAGCAGTTTGAGCCATTCCTGGTTTCACTATGACTTTAATAAGACACACCTGAGCCTGTTGCCTTTACACACTGTGGCTAATCAAGCTCATAGTAAAACCTGGAAGGGGCAACACTACTATGCAACAGGAGTCTTATTCCCATGCCTGTTATCTCTTACCTGGTGGGCACAGGTACCTCTGTGAGGCCCCCCAGCGTGGTGGCCTGTGCCAGCCTGACGAACGCCACAAAAGGTTTGTCCAGGAAGTCCACTTCCCCGATCAGCACGTTGGAGGCCTCAGCATCGCGAGGGATCTTTTTCATGAACTTGTTCTTCAGCTGCAGAAAAATAAACAAATGGTTTCCATATATACCCTTTATTATTATTATTATTATTATTATTAGTAGTAGTAGTAGTATTATTAACTGGTCATGTAGCAGATGCTTTTATCCAAAGCAACTTACAGAGACTTAGGTTTGAACTCTGCATCACAACTGCTGCAACAACAGAAGGACGGAGCACAAGGAGGTTCGTTGACTTGCTCAGGGTCTCACACAGTGAGTCAGTGGCTGAGCTGGGATTTGAACCTCCTGGCATTATTGTCATTATTATTATTATTATTATTATTATTATTATTATTATTATTATTATTATTATTATTATTATTATTATGTCTCAATCCTAAAATTCTAGGTGACGCACAACTTTTGAACATAGTTCTACATTTTTGCAACACAAAAAGTTTCATTTTTTTAATATGGTCCACTTGAAAACAGTATAATTCTCGCCTGTCAGACAAAAAGGTACCAGGACTGTGATGCAGGAGGGCATGTGTTGCAAGGGGGGCATGTCAACTGTTACACTCTGATGTGCCTGATGTACTGAGGGGGTTAAGCATTTTAAAAAGTCACCGACGAATGGAAATTATATGCAAAGTGTATTTAAACAACGGGAAGAACAGATCTGTTAAGATAACTCTCGTATGCATGCCCCCAATGCAGAAATCGAATACACTCTTCAATCGTAAATCATTATGCTCTGTCTATATAAATCAGACTGAGTACAGGTTCTAGCACCCAGCACTGCAGCCTGGAGGCTAGGGTATTGGATGCAGACAGGACATGTAATTAAATAAACCTAAAATCAATGTGTTGCTCTCTCCATGCTGCTCTTCATATAATTTGCACAGATTCCTATCCGTCTTTCTAAAGGGCTGTTACTCTGTATTGGGCAGGTGACTGCAATCCCGTTCAATAGATTCCTATTAATAGGCGGCGATTGTTTTTTATCATTCTTCTCCCAATTTGTAATGGCCAATTATTTTTAGGCTCAGATCACCGCTACCACCCCAACTCAGGAGCGGCGAAAACAAACACCCGTGCCGTCAGCCGCCCGCTTCTTTACACACTGCAGACTCACCGTGCAGCCACCTCGGAGCTACAGCGTCGGAGGACAACACAGCTCTGGGCAGCTTACAGGCAAGCCTGCAGGCGCCCGGCCAGACCACAGGGGGGCGCTGGTGCACGGTGACCCGAGGACCCCCTGTTAGGGTTATATTGTGCAAAAAGATTTACACATTCAGTACATTGTAACTATGCATAATAACACAGTAATGATATGTAAGTAACACATGTATTTACTAAGTCACTACTTTGTCAATACACAGTAATTATAGACACTTTGTGTAAGGTGTTACTGTTTTCACTAATCTCATGAAAGTTTGAAAAAGTTTGAGTTTAATTGTTTGGTAAATAAAAAAATGACTTCCCTGTAGGGTTTTTTTTTTTTTTTTTTTTTTTTTTACTTCTGAGAACAAAAAAAAACCTGTTCTTCCAAGTTCTTTCTCGTTGTTTCATTTTTCGTTTGTAGTAAACGGTCAACGTTCCTCTGTATGAAATTTCTCCAAAGTCACAGCATGTGAACGGGGATTGGAGAACTCTTGGGAAATAATTTCATAATCTTTTAATTCCACTTTGAAAGTCAAACTCGACATTGTTTGTCATAAATATGAACAAGCAATACTTGTTGTATTTCTAAGCTGCTGTAAAGCTGAGGCTGCGGGGGTGTGAGAGTGTGTGAAAGAGTGTGTGTGTGTGAGAGTGTGTGTAAGTGTGAAAGAGTGTGTGTGTGAAAGAGTGTGTGAGAGTGAGAATGTGTGAGTGTGTGTGTCCGAGTGTGTGCGTGTGTCAGCAGCATCACTGGCGTGAGCGTGTGGCGGGAGGGACTAGGAGCTCTGCACGGGACTTTATTTACCGGAGCAGTGCCGCAACTAGTAGGAGAGGTAGATCAAGAGATCTACAAGCGCAGTCTAAACAGATTGGAGATCAGAAGCAGGGCTAGCCAAAGCTGCTCCTTCCACTCCTGGTCTTTGTTCCAGCCCTGTTCTGAATGGTTTAATTAAACCTGCATCCAGACCCTGAACTAGTTTGTTATCTAATTCTACCTGTTAAACCAGGATTGGACACCACTGGACTGGAGAGTCGTTGAATGAAATATTTCTCTGGCTTGATAACTTTCTTAAAGCAGTGAGGTTCTCGCTACTCCACCTGTGTTGAAATTAATTAGTCTACAGCTGTGTCCAGACGCTTTGCATCAGTCTGTAGAATGATCTAACTAGAAGTGTATCCTGCCTTGTTGATGGTAAACATGAACCAGCTCTAGAAGCTGCTGATCCAAAGCTGACCGCACTGACTGGCACGACTTAAGAGGGCTCATAAAGAAACCAGTGGATTCAGAGAATGGCTCAGCCCACCGGAAGAGAAAGTCACACTGCAGATTCCACTGCTGAGACAACCCTAACCTGAGCTAAAGAATGTCCTTACCAAGTTCTGTCCAAATTGGACACACTTCTCTTTTGTATGTCATAGGCAGCTGTGGCCAAAAGGACTGAAGTTTTGTAACTTTTACTAAATATCTCTTGCATTTACCAGTGCTTTCACTGTGGGTTACCATAGTGTTCAGCTTTCTTTGAGGGAAATCTTAACAGCTGTGGCCAAATGTTTTGCGTCACCTAGAATTTTAGGATTGAGACATAATTAAAAAAAAAAAACCTATATGAACATAATTAAGATCTTTGCATCAGTTTTGCATCACCCTAAGGAATTGATTCATTTTGCTTTATAAAGTCAAATGCAACCAGATGAATAACGTTACCTTAGCATATCGAATTACACACTGTTTTGTAGTTTTCCACATACTTAACATAAAAGATTTTTGCAGTATTACTGCAGAGCAGTTGAGATGTGCAAGCTTGCAGATTGAAGTCCAGTGTGTGAAATGGTTTTATTTACCTGGTCTGTGCTCAGGGTGTCAGAGATATCATTCATACTGCGGCTGTGAGCTTGACCTACAGATTGAGGTGGGGGGGGGGACATTAAAAGCTTTGAGTAATTAAGAAAAATACATATCAGACCGACATATCCCTTGATTAATGGTGCGTAGCTATTAGATATTATAGAAATAAAATAAATTCAAATAAAATAGATTCAAATCAAAAATCAGATTTCTTAAGAGAATAATAAAACATGATTGAATTTCACTTGTATTTTCTGTGCAGGAATAAACCAGATTTTTAAAACAGCCAATTATATTTACTTATAACTCAAACTGTATAAATCAAAACCCCAATATATTACTATATTAGGATGTGTTATAATAGATATTTCTTCTCCATTTTACACCCAAGGCTTACAACCCACTGTCCAGTTTGCTTGTCTGATTGTCAGACGGCATGGCGCACTGCAAAGCTAATGCACAGTCTGATTCACGGAGCAGGTCTGTCTCACAGCTCCTCGGAGGCAGTTGCTCTAGAGGAACTCAGACTTGGAGCAGACTTACGTAGGCGTCCGTAACTACCAGCCTGCCTCGCTCTCAGGTCCTCGGAGGAGCGGTGGAGATTAGCCCTGGCACTGGGGCTTCGACTGGGGCTGCGGTCTATACCCGGGGGGGGGGGGGGGGGGGGGGTGGCTGGGATGGAGGTGCGATAGAGGGCATGGGGAGGGAGAGAGAAAGTAAAGGGAGGTAACGAGGAATGGGGAGAGGGGAGAAGAGGGGTGACAGGGAGCGGGGGAGAGGCAGAAAGTGAAGGGAGGGAAAGTAGAAGGGAGAGGGGAGAAGAGAGGAGTGGAGAAAGTGAAGGGAGGATAAAGAGGAATCGGGAGGGGAGATAGAGGGGATGGGGCAGGAGAGAAAAGGGTAGTGGAGGTGGAGAGGAAGTGAAGGGAGGTGAAGAGGAGAGGGGAGAATAGGGAAGAGGAGAGGGGGAAGGGGAATAAACAGAAAGGGATGAGAGAGAAAGGGATGGAGAGAGAAAGAGATGGGAGAAGGAAGGATTGAGACAAAAAAGGGAGATACATAAAAGGGTGAGAAGGGAAAACAGATGACAGAAGTGGAGAAAAGTGTGTTAGTCAAATTTGCTCGCATGAATCTAAAAAGATTATTGTTTCACTGTCAGCCGGGCGGGAGAGGAAAAAAAAAAAAAAATCCAATTCAGATTAAATGATCCCTTTTGAAACCTGCATAAGCTGGTGTCCGTTTAGAAAACCGAATTTCATTCAAAAAGGTCTTTGACTCCTTTTATAAACAGGGATGCAACAGGGCCAAATCCAATCAGAAAAAACCAAAGGCTCTTTGAATCCGTTAGTGATTTAACTGGGGTCTCAAGGAACGTTAACACTAGTTTTTTTTTTTTTAATTACTCTTTTGCTAACTTCATTTGTCCCAGTCTACAATTTACCTTTTAGTTTTATAGAACTACGCAGTAAAACCAGGGAAAGAACGATGGAGTTCACGTCATTTTCCTTGATTTTTGCCGCAATTCAATCAAACTTCTCGCTCGATTGATTGTCGCCATTGAACTAAGAAACAGCTGTGATGCTATCGCTAGCCAGCACTGAAAAAAGGGGGGGGGGGGATGTTTCAAATAGGAAATCTGCAGCTCAGCTGACGATCTGCATCAGTGTTGTTAAGGCAGAGTTAGTTGATCAGGTTTAAAGAAAATGAAAAAACAAACAGTTTACATGCTTTCACAGTGCATAAAAACAACAGCTTGCACATGGATCGTGTTCAGCTGGGTTTTTATAATGTCTTGCTGTGATCGAGGCAGGCCTTCGATGTGTTGGGCTTGCATGAACAAAAAGCAAAAATGTGCTTTTCTTATGAAGGCAAAAGGAGGCGGGTTTTCAACACCAGAACTCAAGTAACAAATAACTAGAAATAATGACACACAGATGTCCAGGGGGCCAGGGACTCACTGGAGGTGGTGGAGACGGACTTGCCCATGTCAGCCAGTGAGCGGTGGATAGGCTTCTTGGTCTGGTGACGGTGTTTTCGTAGTAACACATAGCTGATCTTGTCCCGGAGCTCAGCCTTGATCAGCCCGTCCTCAATCTGCTTCTCGATTATATCGTCTGGAACGCAGAACAGGACAAAATCAAAAGGCGTTATTTTTCGGGAGACCGAACATTAACGGAGAACCCTGAGCTGTGTGATGGGCTGAACCGTTCCAGCGTCCTTTTAGGTCGAGATCCTGAGATCAATTCTGTCGTGTTCTCGACAGAACGGGCCACCCAAGCTGAAGAAACCCTGCTGACTTTCATACTTACAGATCGGATCGAAACAGAACCGCAGGCAGGTGATCAGGTGAAGCGTTAGCAACTGCATTTCGAAATCTAAATGTTTTGACCTGATTTCCAATAATAAATCCCAGGATTACATTTTAATTCCCCCTCTGGATCAGAAGCAGCTAAACTAAACTTCTGCTAAGAAGGTCGCCTTGTGCACACAAAAACAGAAAGACATCTCTTAACAAACAATTCCTATGTTGCTGTTTAAAAGAACACGCTCGTGTAAGCTTTCAGCTTTTGCAAAGAGTTTCTTCTTGCTTTTCTACAGCATTCTCAGTTCATCGATGACTGCCTGATATTCCACCAGGACTGTCTCACTGCAGCTCTACGTTGTAATGTGTTGGCATCCCAGCCCGTTGAAGTGAATGGAGAGGCGAGGGCTGGACGCAAACCACAATCCACGCAGGGAGGAACGTTTCACTGTTCAATTAAAGCGCAAGCTCTGTGGTCGAGAGGCAAGTATGGGTCTGATGCTGATGTCGGTGTCATTAACTCGTGAGCCGCTCAAAGGAGATCCATTACAGCGATGGAAACAAGAATCCTGTTGCATAGCAGTTTCACCCATTCCAGGTTTAAATATGAGCTTTGCCAGCCTCAGTGTATCAAGCTCAGGTGTGTCTTAATAAACCCGGGAATGGATCAAACTGTCATAGTCTTCTTTCCATCCCTGCATTACAGCAGGCACACAGACATGGGCCCTGTACAAGTGTTTACCTATGATCTGTGGTAGGGAGTAGCCCTCTAGGTCCAGCAGGACTGTCCCAGTCTGTAGACAGGTCCTCAATTCAAACAGGCTGTGCAGAGACAGGGTGGAGACGTGGGGTTTACTCCACCTCTCCCCTCCTTCCTCCACCTTCTCCTCGAACTTCACCCACCTGCCAGGGAAACACACACACACACACACACACACACACACTGCTGTGTTACATTCGGAGAGATCTCTCCTTCCTGATCCAGGGCTGTCAAAGTCCAGTCTTCAAGGGGGGGTCATAGGGTTCTGTTTTTCACTTAATCCCTCAATTAACATCACTGATTTAAGTATATGTTCAATTGGACATATTTCATGTTTTTGCAAGGTCTTTCGCAGTTGATGATTTTAAAAATACACTTGATTCAAGGTACTCTATTCTATGAAACATTTTGAGGCCTGGAGAGAAGTGTTAAATGTGTCCAATTAATCAAATAATTAGACCAATTAAATATAGTTAAGCTGAAATCTCCAACTGTTAAAGAGCAGCAAACAATTAAAAATGCCTAATTAAGCTATCTGTTACTCCAATTAAGGGTTTAGTTCAGTAATTGAAAGCTCATTTGGGCTCCCTGAGGGACAGGATTGAGAACTGCTGGTCTAAGGCAAAGGTAGGCAACCTTGGCCAATCCCATTCCATTCCACTGCAGGACTTGGTTCCAACCAAATGCTAAATTATTTAATTGACCTGCATTGGAAGTCAATTGAATAATCAAGGATCTGGTTGGAACAAAGTCCTGCAATGGAATAGAATGGGATGGAAGGGACAAGGCTGCCTACCTCTGGTCTAGGGTAAGAAAGTCAAGTGGACAAATGTTTCAGATGAGGTCACTCTTATAGTTTTGGCTAGAATACACCTTTTTAAATTTAAAAACAGTACTGTGCGCTCGCTATCCCGTCTGTTTTGTGTTAGTGCTGTACACCTCTGGCCAAAAGTTTTGCATCTCCCTATTGAATGAATGCATTTTGCTTCATAAAGTCGAATGCACCTGCTGAACAACGTTACCTTAACATATCAAATTACACGCTGCTTTGTAGTTTTCCATATACTTAACGAAAAACTGACAAAGACTTTTGCGATATCATTTGGTGGTTTCTTTGATTGCATGATGTTAAAATAACAGATCTAAATTACGTTCATATACTATTATTATTATTTTTTTTTTTTAATTGATGTTTAAATCTTAAAATTCTAGGGGACGCAAAAATGTTGATCCAGAGCTGTATAAGACTCTGAATCAAACATGTTAAGCTTGTCAGATGACTTTTTCACTCTTCAAACTGACTATACAATACAGGCAAAGAACCAAGAACAAGGGGGGCAGTGATATTGTTACCAGTGCTGTAGAACAGGTAAGATAATCCATTTTAAAACATCAAAAATGATGTTCAATGTGCCACTGTCTGTCTGTCTGCCTGCATTGCCACTGCAGATCATTTGGGAAGGGCATAGTTAGCATACCGTGGTACCATTCTACCAACCCTGACCTCTACACATTGGAGATGCCCTTGTGCTACCATTGCCCCTTAGCGTATAGCGATTGCCCTAGCATTGACACTTTCTGCTTGCGTTGCCGTGGAGACCATTTGCGAAGGGCGCAGTTAGCACACTGTGGGCCTGTGCTAACAATGGCAGCCTTGTCCCATTGCAGCTGCCCTTGAGTGTTACCCTGAGCACAGCGTTTCATTCTTTAAAACCTCAAATAGCTGACTGAAAGCTCCCAGTGGAAATTATTAATGAGGAAATACACTGCCATGGAAGTGGCTTGACTGGTCGGGTCAATTTTTAAGCTTTTCGGTTCTGTTATCGCACGGACCACTCCCTTTCACCCCCGGCCTCGCTGGTGTTAATATTAGAGTCTCGCTCGCTCCCACTTCAGATTCATTAATGAGGGATTTGGTGCACAAAGACATTGTTGTACACTACTGGAAACCAGCGTGGAATTAGACAATGGCATGTTGCAACATGTGTGTGCACCTCTCTCTCTCTCTCTCTCTCTCTCTCTCTCTCTCTCTCTCTCTCTCTCTCTCTCTCTCTCTCTCCTCTCTCTCTCTCTCTCTCTCTCTCTCCTTTCTCTCCTCTCCTTTCCTCCTCACTTCACCATCTCTCTTTCCCCTTCCACCCCATTCTCTATCCTCTTACTCCTCTCCCCATCACTCTCTCCTCTCCCCCTTCACCTGGTTTCTCTCTTCTCCCTTGTCCCCCCTCTCTTCTCCCCTGTCTCCCCCCTAGGTGTTTATGATCCCCCCCACCCCCCTGACCTGGCAGACTCTTTCCACTCCAGCTCATCCCCGTCGTGCTGCAGTGTATCCATCTCTGTGAAGAGGGTGGGGTTAGGCAGCTCATCTTCCTCCCCCAGGATATAGCGCAGGCGCTCCGCAGCTGGGGAAACTGGGGGGAGAGGAGAGGGGTTTAGGGTTAGGGTCACACACCAGTACAACTCTACACACACTGCTAGAGCCAAACATTTTGCATCACTTCAGACATTATTAAAAAAATATATATATATGCATGTATTGCTCACCCTTTATAACGCTACAGTGGGGAGCCATAGGTACAAGACCGTGCTATTCTGTGTTCGGCCTGATAACGAGTATCAAAGGGATACTGTAATGGCATTATGGAGCAAATGGGAACCACAACCCAACCGTGCAATAACTGATTAGCACTATAACGAGAGAGCACTCGTGTGTGTGTGTGTGTGTGTGTGTGTGTGTGTGTGTGTCTATATATATATATATATATATATATATATATATAGATAGATAGATAGATAGATAGATAAATACCAGTCAAAAGTTTGAGTACACTTGCTGGAAACTAAGATTGACCTTCATTTCTTAAATGTCTTTTTTCTTTGCTTAACTGAGCGTATTTTGCCATTTTCTGCTCCCTTACATTCAAGAATGACAAACTTGTGCCTATGCCACCTATATTTATAGTAATCCTGGACCCTCACCTGTTAACAATAATTGGTGACAAAATGTTAATTAGATAACATGCTAGTTAACTCAGAGAACATCTATTTATACTTAGGCCAGTGTTCTAACACCTCGTGTTATACACATTTCAGACTTTTAACTGACTTGGGCTTCAGTCTGAAATCCCCTTGCTTTGGGTGACCATTTCATTGAAATTGACAAGATTTACATTTTCATTTAAAAATTACATTTTTGAATGCAATTCGCTTATGATTATCAGCTTATATAAGTACACGTATCATATAATGAAATATTAAGTGTTTATAGACAAGTTTATAGAGTTAAAAGCATAGATAATCATGAAAAACCTGGTTTCAAGCAGGTGTACTCAAACTTTTGACTGGTACTGTATATATATATATATATATATATATATATATATATATATATATATATATATATATATATGGTAGTGTATAAATGAACTGGCAACTCAGCCCATTGTACTGAATGGAAAGGCAAGGGCTGGACACGAATCGCAAACCATACGGTTCAAGGAAGCTAGGAGGAGATTCATTACAGCATGTATGTACATGTGTTGCATGTACATGTGCTTGTGTATGTCCGTTCATGTATATGTGATTACTGTCCAGTTTATATTTCTCCATGCAGATGGAAATGTCATGATCATTCCCACGATCTTCTTAACGAACCCTGCTCTGAATTTGCAAATGGAAACGTTCTCAGTGAGACTGTGTCCTGCCCTGGCCTGAGGCTCTGTAACGTTAATGCTGAGTGTCGGACACAAACCCACAAGACTGAGAAACACTGCAAAAGCATCACATGATAATTCGCTGTTCTGAGGAGCGCTAAGATACTTCTTATTGGAACACATTTTCAAAGCCTCGGCTCCAGTCTAGTTTTTAAAGGAGACAAAGCATCTGTTAATTGAACAAAACCGGAACCAAACAGCTAACGTATGTTTCATGGGGAATCTGTGGAATTCTGCGGGAGCCTGCGAATTCCGTGATCTCCGAGGGATTCCGTTAGCAGTACTAACCCAGCTCCGCCCTCGGTAAGAAAGCGAGTGTCTCCTATTGGCTGTGCCCACGTCTATGTAGCGAATGAACAGTCAGCGAGTTTATGTTCAGTATCTGTATTGCTGGACCCTGATTGAAGCCACCTTGTTCGAGATGATATCTGGAATGGTCTTGAGCGTTCAAACCCACTCAAAGTCTCTGAAGAGTCTTACACACACATTACACCTGCATGCGACATTAGTATTAGCCACCTTCAGGACACTAAACACATTACAGCTGCATTCGAAATTAATCATAGCCACCTAGTGGACACCAAAGAAATTACATCTGCATCTGATTTTAAGTCTTTAGTATCAGTGAACTTAAATACACTTGAAAAATAATGTTTACAAGCAATTAAAAATGAACTGGGTGTCAACAGTTTAATGAATGGAGCCTAACTGCACTGTACTTTTTTACAATCCAGCACTGGTTTTTGCAATCAGAAGAATGGCGATTTTGTTTTTCTTTCCTTCTTTCTTTGACTTTCTCTCTCTTTCCTTTCTCCTTATTTTCTTTCTTTCTTTCTTTCTCTCAAGCAGCTATGTATTTTTTTTTTTTTAAAGCAGTTACTCCCCAGTAATGTTGTTGAAGCTGACACCCTGGGATCCTTCAAGAAGCTGCTTGATGAGATTTTGGGGTCAATAAGCTACTAACAACCAAACGAGCAAGATGGGCCGAATGGCCTCCTCTCGTTTGTAAACTTTCTTATGTTCTTATGTTCTTATGTTCATTATGAAACAGCTAAGCCAGCCCGGGTGGAACTTGATTAATAGGATTATTTTCGGCACACAAACGGAGACGCCAACGCACGCTTCTAATCCGCTTCACCAGCAGGGGGTCACTGGAGTAAAGAGAGCGCGTGGCCATCAATCCCACAGTGCCATGCAAGCAATGCTGGGATACATACCAGCGGCTTCACTTTTCATTAACTCCTTTGTTATTGAAATACCAGACCTAATTCATAGTTTTACTCATAAGTCGTTTAACCCTTTGAATCCAGAGTTATTTTTCGCATCATATGTCATTGCAGATATAACTTGTTGTAATCCTATCTTGTTGCATCCTAGTTAATATTGTATTCTAGTAAACTACACTGTATTTAAATATTAATCTTGCATTGTAACCCTGCACTGCCCTGGAACACCTGCAAGTTGCCTTGGATAAAGGCGCCTGCCAAATATATCAATAATAATATTATTAATAATGGAACCGCTAATAGTCCAGAACAGTTTCAGGAATATCAGACTCGATTTTATTCATAAAAAAAACTTGCCCCCGAGTTCCTGCGTGGCTCATCCTGTAAAGGCGCTCCGCGTGGAGTGCAGGATTAGCCCTACAGTCCAGGCTATTCCACTGCTGACCGTGGAGGGGAGTTCCCAGGGGGCGGCGCACAATTGGCTGAGCGCCGCCTGGGCGGGGGGCTTAGGTTGGCCAGGGTATCCTCGGCTCACCGCGCACCAGCGCCCCCCTGTGGTTGGCCGGGCACCTGCGGGCTTGCCTGTAAGCTGCCCAGAGCTGCGTTGTCCTCCGACAGTGTAGCTCCGAGGTGGCTGCACGGTGAGTCTGCAGTGTGCAAAGAAGCGGTCGGCTGACGGCACACGCTTCGGAGGACAGCGTGTGTTCGTCTTCGCCGCTCCCGAGTCAGCGCAGGGGTGGTAGCGGTGAGCCGAGCTTAAAATACAATTGAATATTTCAAATTGGGAGAAAAACGGGGTGAAATCAATTGCCGACTACTACATTTATTTTTTTTAAAAAGAAGAAAAAAAAGGACCATGTTGGGGGTTGCCCCTGGGAAGGGCTCACAGACCCCAGACTAGGTA
>NC_054564.1:1316226-1343726 GCF_017654505.1 Polyodon spathula | reverse complement strand
TCTACAGGGTGATGCAAAACTTTTGGCCAGAGCTGTAAACGATCAAGTGGATTGAAATTGCATTGGCTTGAGCAGGCTTGTAGTAAATATTTGTTCCTTTCCGAGGTGTTCTTATTGCAATGACCCGAATATTGTGGTTTTCATTTTTTTGGTAAGTTCAGGAGCTGCCCTTCTGTTCCAGCTGTCACTGCCTGAAGGGATTAGGCTCAGACCAGCAATTGTCATTTCCTGTGTAACTGTGGTGGCCGTAGAGATCTAGATTCACTGGGACAGTTTGTTCAGATTTGTGTTTTTATTTTAAACTCACATGCCAATGCATTCTGGTATATTTAAACTGCCTCGTTTCTTTCAGAGAACAACAAACAAGTAACAGAATGCACTTTGAGGACTACAAGAACCAGAATGCATTAAAGCAGGGGTCTCCAATCCTGGTCCTGGTGTGGCAGTGTCCCTCCTGGTTTTTCTTCCAATTTTACCCTAAATTAATTAATTGGACAAATTAACCTTCTAATAAGCACTTAATTGGTCCAATGAAGTAATTTAGGGTACAGCTTGAAGAAAAACCAGGAGGGACATTGGCCCTCCAGGACCAGGATTGGAGACCCCTGCATTAAAGGACTACAATGACCAAAATGCATTGAGAACTACAAGGACTACAGGTAGTATATCATAGGACTACAAGTACCAGTAGGCAGAGCTACCAGTACCAGAATGGATTGAAGGACTACAAAGACTACAGGTACCAAAATGCATTAAGGACTACAGGTACCAGAAAGCAGAGCTAGCTGTACTGGCATGCACTGCAATGCACGTTTAAACATCGTTGCTATCCAAACCGTCCCCTTGAAAGGCCACACTACGGCATAGAGTGAATTCCCCCCCCCCCCCCCCCCCCCCCCCCGAGATGGGTTTCGGAGAGGCCTCCCAGGCTCACTCACCTTCATCTTCCTCTTCCTCGTACCTGCGCCTGCCGTTCCTCGCCTCCCTCTCCCTGTCCCCCAGCCAGTCAAGGTCCATCCTGCCTGCAGAGGACAAACGGACAGCGTGAGACAACAGGCACAATCAATTAATCAATCAAGCAATGTGTTTTTATACAGCGCCTTTCACACTATAGCAAACTATACTATCAAACATTAATTGCAACAATTAAAAATACAAACAGTTAAAATCTAAAATGTCTATTTTCCATAAGCTGGGGGGGGGGGGGGGGGACAGTTTTTAATAGAGACTTCAATTCCTCCCGAGGGTTTCTGACAGCTGGAGGCAGGGACCATCGAAACGCCAAATCACAATGCGGACTCCAGCAGACAAACGCTCCGGCCGCAGTGACTGGCAGCGTGCTCCATGCGGGAAGCGCTTCACCAAACATTAGTCTGCTTGATTTGCAGACAGATCCTCAAAGCTAGTTGATCCAAGCTGTCATTATAATTCTAAATGATTAAGAAGCAACTTCACACTGTGCCCAAACCCCTGGTCACTTTATTGGGAATGCTTTTGGTGGCCGAAGAAAATTATATTAATGAAAATTTAGTGTATTTCAATTTATTTTATTTTTATAGATTCTTTCATTCCACAGTATCTCAAAACGCTTTACATGTGGCTTAAAACAGCAATATCAAGAAATAGATTTCTAATATTTATTATTATTATTATTATATTATATAGTAAAATAATTATAATAATAATAATAATAATAATAATAATAATAATAATAATAATAATTTAAAAATCTTTAGATGTCCTTTAAGAAAACAGTAAAGGAATAAGAATGACAGATAAAACAAGATCACAAAAATAGGCAAATAAAATAGATCAAAACGATTATATCTGTAAGTAAAGGCTGAATTTTTTAAATAGCTCTTTAATCTTGACTTTAAAATATCGACCGAAGCAGCATCTCTAACAGAGAGTTCCACAGTCTGGGGGCATTGTGACTGAAAGCACTTTCTCGTCTCCTGTTTCGATTTTTAAAATTCGATACAACTTTGAGACTCCAGTCCAGCGGTGCTCAACTCCGGCCCTCGAGATCCAATCCAGTCCAGGTTTTTTACTCCGAGCTGGTTCTAATGTAGTATGTTGAAGCTGTTAAGAGGCAGTGAGTAGCTAGGCTCTTCATCAAAGAGGAATCACACGTTTGCATCTGCTGTGTAAACTATAAGAAACGTAACAACATTACAAGTCATTTTTTTTAAATTTGCGGGATCCCTTTTTATTACTGCAAGGCGCATGGTTTGTCTGTGGGGTCCCGCCCCCTCCCTCATTAGCGCCCTTGGTGTTGAACGTGTGTCCTTCACGCTCGGTTCTCTGCAGTGCGCTGGAGATTTCCACTGACAGCTCAATTAATGGCTCTCTTTTGTTTGGTTTTATTTGTTTCCTTCTTGACCAGGTCTCCCTTGAAAAGAGATTTTAATCTCAAACTGACTTTCCTGGTTAAATAAAGGTTAATTTATTTACACACACACACACACACACACTGCTGTGCAAAAGTCTTACACATGTTGCATTTTTCTACTCTAACATATTATGAGCATCAACAGTTTACTCAAAGCCTCCACTAGTGTTTCTACTATTATAACAACCCTGACTTGCAATAAGAAGGAAACTGCTTGCATCACTTGATTCAAAAGGTGTGGTATCCGAAGCACAATCAACAAGTACAGCAAAACATCATCGTAATCGACAAACCCAGGACTGGAAGACCGAAAAAGCTGTCTAACAAGGAATAGCGAGACTTGAAGATAATATCCTTACAGAATAGAAAGAAGACAGACGTTGAATTGAAAACAGAACTGGCAGAAGGCATCGCTGTCCCTGAAATCAACAGTACGAAGGTCACTCTTGAAATCCAGACTTAAAGGATGTGTTGCAGTAGGAATACCACAGTAATAAATAATAAGCCACAAATAAAGTAAATAAAAACTGGCCCAGTTGTACCAAATACTGTTACATAGAAAAAATACACATAAATAAAAACAATAAATAACAGAGTATGTGTTCCCTGCATGTAACATTACAGTAACACTAAAAGATACTTAAAGAGTAAATAAGGACCTTTTTATTGTATTGTGTTACATGTTCCCATGTGTTGCTACAACTGTTTAGGTAAAGTGTGTGTGTTGTTTTAATTTGTATTGTGTTTTACATTTTAATTTTTATTACTTTTTTTTTATATTTTGACCACTTTTTTAAACTTTTAAATTGCATTCCCTGCCTCAAGATGGCTTCCCATGTACCAGCATGGACCTCTCAGAACTACATATCCCATCATCCTCCTGCTCACATATGCAACTGAGACGGATTTACCAGTGAGCAGGAGGATGATGGGATATGTAGTTCTGAGAGGTCCATGCTGGTACATGGGAAGCCATCTTGAGTCAGGGAATGCAATTGAAAAGTTTTTAAAAAATGGTCAAAATGAAAAAATAAAATTAAAATTAAAACAATACACACACCTTCCTTAAACAGCTGTAGCAACACATGGGAACATGTAACAAATAAAAAGGTCCTTATGTTTACTACAGAAAGACTCAAAAGCAGCAACACACAGAAACACTTACCTTCAGTGCTTGCAGTCTGTGAGTCGTGCTAAGAGAGGAGCAGATGAAGCAGGGACGGTTAATGCAATCCGCGCTGTGCTTTTCAGAGCCCCCAGTCACACCGACGCGGTGCCTATCGACTGTCAGTACCAATGAAACTCATTCTGGATCAGCGCACACGGAGCCACCAACTTGAAGGCAGCGAATGGGGTCGCGGGATATTTTATCAGCTGGAAATAAGCAGCAGTGAAATCTCCCTCTTTAGAGAAGGGGGCTGTGAAGCAGGAATGGTTTGAGCCGTGCCTGGTTTTACTCTGACTGATAAAACACACCTGAGGGTTGTTGCGGGCACATTGTGGCGAATCAAGCTTGTAGTAAAACCTGGAATGGGTTAAACTGCTAGGCAATAGGAGTCTTATTTCCATCCCAGTGATAGCCCTGGTGGGTTTTGGGTGACGCTAGCACAGAGTAGAGGGAGGCTGTTCAGAGAGTATAAGAGCCTCCTTTTCCCTTTCTCTTTCTCTGCTCCACCAGCACAGAGCAGAGGGAGGCTGTTCAGAGCCTCCCTTTTCTTTTCTCTTCACACTGCAATAAAACAATGAAATTCATAGATATTACAACCCTCCCATTCTAGCAGGTTTAATGCTTCACAGATAGCTAGAGTCTCTCTGGCTGTAAAGTACAAAGCGCAAAACAAACAGCTCTAGCTAAAAGTTTAGCATCACCAAGAATTTTAGGATTGAGACATAATAAATATATATAAACATGATAATTTATTTTTAATTTTTATTTAATGTCATGTAATCAAAGAAACTACAAAATGATATCTCAGAAGTCTAGCAGAAACCTTAGTAGTGCAGCAGTATTTCATGCTAAATTTCAAAATGTCCAATTTTTTTTAAATGTTGTCAGTATGTGGGAAACTTCAAAAGCGGCGTGCAATTCAATATGTTAGCGTAACATTATTCAGCAGGTTTCACTCGACTTTATGAAGTAGAATTTGTTAAGTGTTCAGTCTTTTGGATTACAGTACACGTCCTGTCTGTTTCCCGGGGTCTGTCGCACCCGTGTACTGATAATGCAGTTTAGCCCAAGTGTGGTCCTAAAACACTTGAGTCGAGCCAAACACCGCTGATCGACATTCACAATAACAAACGGAGATGCATTAACATACTGTAAAATACGAAACCCTTGCTATTAACCCTATTGTCTGCAAAAAAAAGTATATTAATTAGTTTGGATTCTATACATTCATTCACGTAGAGTTGCACCCCCTGGAATTGCTAAACACACATACGGGAACGCGCAAAACAAAACAAAACGCATTATTATTATTATTATTATTATTATTATTATTATTATTATTATTATTATTATTATTTTCTAAAGGAATTTAGAAAAGCATCACGATGACTTGTTTGCTTCATTGTTTATGAAATTTCCATGACATGTATCTGTGCCGCGGATCAATACACTTTCCACCCTCCCCCCGGGCGAGGAATTTGCAGAATTAGCACTGGCGCTCCAGTCTCAAAATAAGCGGCACTGACTTTCAAAACAAGCGCATCCCACGTTAGACTAGGCAAATTCCAACCCGCGACTCTGAAAAAAACAAGCCCAAGCCCGCTTGCTATAAGCGGACTTGGCAACTCTGCTTGTCGCGTCTCCAGCACTTTCATACTGGGAGCCAGTATGACACCAGGCTTCCTGCTGTACAACTACGGCCAAAAGTTTTGCACCCACCTCTATATAGAATTAGCCTATATATATATGAAACCTGATGTTAAATAAAACATCTAAAATTAAGTTAATTACGTATTATTAAAAAAAAATATATATATTATTAAATAATAAATATTAAATATTAAAAAAAAAACGATGGTTCAGTCCTAAAATTGTAGTTCAAAACGTGTGGCCCTACTTGTATAGATGCCACGGACAGTAAATTAGAAACACCTGCCAGAACTTTGACACTGGCATGCAGGGTAGTGTTGCACTAAACACCAGGACCATAAGCTGAGCACAAGTTAGAGACACACTGTGGCTAGTTAAGCTCTTAATAAAACCTGGAATGGGTGAAACTGCTTTGCAATAGGAGTTTATTTCCACGTGGTCTTTAAAACACAGGATTAACAAAACTCTTGTTTCATCCACACAGGAATGAAGCGGCGAGGCTGACATGCGCAGCCAGGAGTGTGTTGTTTTCATTGGTCAACTGGTGACACCTAGTGGCCAGTGGAGATATTAGTTCAATTCAATTGAGTTTTATTTATTTGCAACAGCGCCTTTCCTACCACAGTATCTCAAAGCGCTTTATCGGTTAAAACAGAACAAAAGCGCACCGTATCCAAAAGAAGTGAGCATTACAAAATCACTGTAATAATAATAATAATAATAATAATAATAATAATAATAATAATAATAATGCAATTGAAGAAAACAAGAAATTAATAAGGACGATAGAACCATACACAGTCTAAAAACACAGAAATAAACTGATTCGCTGCGGTTTCGTAATCCTACATTATTAATAAAGTCTGTAATGTGGATTTTAAATCTATGGTGGTATGCATGGCACCGGGCACAGAGGCAGTATGGTATATCGCGTTACAGGTATGTACACAGTGTGGGGTAAAAACTATGATGAAATGGTCCAAACATTAGCTGCCTCACATTTTCTTATTGATGTAATTTGTTATTATTGTAGAATTCAGGACTGAGGGCTGAAATGATGCCCGAGGCGAGACCAAAGCAACAAGTTTCTGTGTAAATCGTAAAGCCGGTAAAACTAGAGCCTGCAATTTTCAAACCGCCCACTAGATGTCACCAAATTGCCACAAACCCCACAGTAAAACAGCACGATTGCTACAGGAGCATCTCTTACTGTCATGGGAGTAGCGTGTGGGTTAAGCGGACAGTGATGTCCTTGGCGTATAAAACTATACGTCATCGCGGCTCGTCTTTCGCAGGCGAAGCCCCATCTCCTGCTGCACAGGTGTGACAAACAAACAAACCGAAAAAGTATAGAAATACATGACATATGTAGCAGGCACTTGTGTGCAGACCGGCTGCCCCTAATGTAACCGATTCATCTGTTTGCCCCTGCAGTATTAAAAAAAAAAAACATTCCCCACAAAAACAGTTACAGGCAGCTTTACAATAAATCGATACCTGCCAAAGCAATTAACAATTAAACAAAGTAACAACACAATTAACACACGTTTGCACGTGTGTTTGGCAGGGAGGATTTTAACCCCCTCCACGCTCTGCTACTACATATATACTGTGTGTGTGTGTGTGTGTGTATATATATATATATATATATATATATATATATATATATATATATATATATATATATTATTATATTTATATATATAAATAGTCCCCCTAAGGTATTGCAGGTATGCCTGCCCTTCAAGTCCCCCTAAGGTATTGCCAGCCTGCCTGCCTGCTTGCCTTTCTATTGATCTATCTACCCATTCGATTTCACTGGGACAGTATGTGTTTCTTATCCAGCTACAGACCATCATTACATCTATCTCCTCCAGCGGTTCTGTCTGGGACCTAGTTGAAAGGACTTGGGTCTGGACTGCTATATGTCTGTCTACCCATCTGTCTCTATCTATCTATCTATCTGTCTGCCTGCATATCTACCCATCTGTCTATCCATGTATCTATCTACCCGTATGTCTATCTATCCATCTATATTAAACTTTTATTTTTTGTATTGGAACATATTACCAACACATGCTTCTGCCTTACCATATGGGTCAGCATACTATCTATATATATATATATATATATATATATATATATATATATATATATATATATATATATATATATATATATAATCAGTCCGTACAATGCATGCTTTGTGATTGTATATTTCAAATACATGGAATTAATGAAAAGATGCAGGTGCATTCAATCACTGTAAACGATTGAGACATAGCCAGCACATAAGAATATTTTGCTGTTGTTCTGAGGGCTTTATCACAAGAACAGCTTCTCTGTGCAGGATTCCCTTTGAGAAAGGTCTCGGGAAATCTTTAGGAGAATACCGATTCCCTTGAGCAGCCCCATTAATTCATCTGATTAAAATGCTTGTCTCGTTAGGAATAGACTAAATCTGGACTTACTAATTTAATAGAATCCTTAATGCAGGAATTGGCTTGAGTTATGGACAGGCCATTAAAAAAAACCCAAGTGACTATGTACTGCATAGCATCATCATTTTCCAAATCCTTTACGAGCTTAATATCTTACTCCCGTGTTCCTCCTTGTTTCTAGATTGTCATTTTTGCTTCGATCGTTATTTAGCAGAGATGGAAATAAGACTCCAGTTTGATCCATTTCCAGAGTCCACCTGAGCTTGCAACCTATAAACACTGTGACTAACCAAGCTCTTAGTAAAAACCTGGAATGGATGAAACTGCTGTGGAACAGGAGTCTTTACTGCCATCCCTGAATTATATCCCAATATCCCTCCCTCATCTCTGAAGCAGTACACCTTCCTGAATTTCCCTCTTTAAAAAAAAAAACCTGATCACCCTGGTCTTCCATCGCTCCCCTGCGAAGCTTCCCGTCTCATCTAGCTTGCATTCAGCACTCGCCCCCTACCAGACTCCTCTCTGAAAACAGAAACACCTACTGCTGAGAATGTGGCTCAGCCTTGGTCTATCACTGAGCCTCTCCCTCCCAGGCGCTCCTGACTCTACGATGCCGTTGTAGCGAGCACTTGAGCACGCTGGACGAGAGAAGAAGACGGTCCCTCTCCCTTTTTCAAGGACAGGGAAGTGTCCCCCTCACATTGCAGCAGCACTAAAACTTATTTCTCAATAATGTATTTGTGTAATCACAAGTCAGCTTCAAAGAAACGGGAGTCACTGTCTGGGAGAGTAATAAGGAGGATGGTGACTAGAAGAGATTGGTTGTTACAGGCATGTTCATTTACTAATACACAACATGCTTTACCAATATGCCCGATAGATGAGTTTGTAGCATTTCAGTGCAAAATAAATGGAGTATTCTTTTGTATTAAATGGCTCTTATATGCGTAACTGAGGCTGTATCTTTGTAAATGCTTTGTTATTTGATGTTTTATTTTTTCCTCAAATTGAGGGTGAGAAATGTGGGCTGCGTCTTAAATTAGAAGGAATCCTGTATGTTTAAAAAAAAAATTATATATATATATATATATATATATATATATATATATATATATATATACACACACACACACACACACACATACACATACACATATATATTGGGGCACTTTTAGTTTGTTTTAAAAAACAACTGACTATTTAATATCTATTTAAACACTTCAAGGACTTGGCCTGTGTCCTCAGAAGGCAGGTTTTGTCAGACTTTCCTTCCTGGTGGAGGCTTTTTTGTCAGACTTTCCTTCCTGGTGGAGGCTTTTTTGACCCAGTAAGTAGTAAAACACACACACACTGATACACTAACACACACACACACACACCCCTTTCCTCATAAGAAACGCCGAAGCAAACTCAAACTGTTGAGCCTAGCTTTCAGCTGTAAATTACTTTTTTTCCCCCCCCAGAGTGTGAAATCAGACAAGGAAATAGTCAGTGATGGAATTAAATGACTCTCCCCCCTGGAGCTTCTAGATTAACAACCCCAATGCCAGTAATAGCAGCAGTGTGTTCATGCCCCCTGTGAATTATTCAATCAGAAACAAGACCCCCCCCCCCCCCCCCCCCAAAGAAAGTGACGGCTCAGGGAGTGCCCGGTGGCGCCAAATTCAATCACATCTGGAGTTCCAGGTTCAAATCCAGCTTGGTTTTACAAGTAAACTGACACACGCGCAGGGTTTTCAAAAATGCAGTCTAATCGTTTTCCTGGTAACGCTTAAAAAGATTGACTGCAAATCCCTGGTCTGAATCCCACAGGAATATCTCCTGCGCTTCCACCGAGTCCTTCATTGTGAATTCAGCCCCCCCTGTTAATTCATGTGTGTTTAATCACCCTGATTCATTCCATGCTCCTCTGTAATGAAAGCTGTTGATTGCGTGTATGAAAGACATGAATTCATACATGAGTGTAACTTAAAATATAACCAAACATACACATATATGTTTCAGTCACAGGAATATGCATCACCTCCCTTATAAAAGTTTCGCCACAGTAAAAGCACAGCCCAGTGTAAAAGCACAGAGAGGGACGGTAAAGCATATTAAACATAGCATGATAAACTAACCCTTATGAAACACTCCCCATGGTAAAAGCACAGCAAAGTACTGGGAAAGCATAGGGAAGAGAGGTATGAGAAAGAATATTTAAAAAAAACTATGGTAAATGCATAGTGCAACCACAGGGAAAGCACTGTAAAAGTCAAATAATACCCTGGACAACTTTCACTGGCTGGACCAGTGAAATAATACCCAACAATAAAGCAGAGAGGAGACGCAAAACCCGATTTCAGTTCAGAGTTTATTTTTTGTGTGAAAACGCAATGAGGGGGTTAAGCAGAGGTGCTGAGCGCAGGGAGCCTGCAGTACCACACAGGACTCGCACCTGTGGCACAGCACGAGTTTTCAATACCAGGAAGAACTGAGATCCGCTTTCAGAGGAGAAAACGTCAAATCCCATTTTAGTCACACAAACAGTAACACAGGAGTTAAAACTGTGCAGATCAGTGTGTGGATTCAACAGCTAGTGGAAGAGGTGTTAAATCAGAGCAAAACAAACAGCTGCTTTCTCAAAGATACTTACCCCAAAACAACTAGAGCTGCACAACCCCATTATCCCAATCAAGCTCTCCACATGAGGGGGTCGCTGGTGTCGATCGGGCTGATTCACCGTTCAGGGTGAATTGAGAAACAGCTGCTCGGGTTTGTGACGATCGCTGCTTTTCTTAACTGTGGAGAGCAGCGACCCACACAAACCCAGGCAGCTGTTTCTTAAATCACTCTGAATGGGAAATCAGCCCGATGGACAGCAGCGACCCTCCCCTGCGGAGAGTTCGAATAATCAGTTCATGCAGCAGTAAAACAAAAAAAACAAAACAAAAAAAAAATGCACCCAATACAATTACCAAACCAGAAATAAACACCATATTTCATTTAGGGGCTGGCAAGTGGTGCGTGCTTGTTTTTTGATTCATTTTGGTACTTTAATTAGTGTTTTGGCAGATTCAGGGTGCATAGCTTTGACAACGTTCTTGACCCAAGTAGACATACAGTACCCCCTCGCTATAACGGCCTTTGTTAAGATAATCTAAAACACACGCCATCAACATCCCGGTCCGTACGCGCACGGGGGGGGGGGGGGGGGGGGGGGGGGGTGCCACCTCTGCAGCGAAGTCAACTCTTTCGTCTTTATAAAAAGCGGCCTTGAAGCCGAAATGAAAACCATTTTGTGTTGCAAACGAAGCTGGTAGCTACACTGATCGTTTGAAAAAAAAGCAGCAACGCAGGCGTGTCTCTGTCATGAATACTGGTTGTTCAGCAACCACGCGGCAAAGCAAAAACGATTCAAGAAAAAACGAAAACGACGGAAAGAAAACTTGAGGATCTGATTAACTTTTTGCGTGTCCAACTTTTTCATGTGGGTTTGATTCGGAACAAAAGCTCAGTTTGGTTCTTGCGTGTTGGAATGAGATTTGGCGCACTTTGAAACGATTCGTGTCAGATTGACTTTGAATAAAAGTTCAGCTTCAGCTCTGGGTTTTTTTTGTACTGCGTTTTAAATACTTTATCGAATAGGATAAAGCAAAGGCAGAATATGGCATGCATGAGACGAACAGGTACATGCAAATCCACTTTCATTCACAATCTCATCTCATTAACTTACTCCAGCAGTGTATCGTTCATTTTAATTGTCCTTGAATTGTCCTTGAGTTAATTGGCTTGAACCCCGACAGGTTCGGTATAGCGAGGGTGTGCTGTAATCATGAGGAGCAGTTCCTTGGAATTTTTTACCTTAGAATTGAAATTAAATCTTTTGTTTTGGAAGCAGTATTGTTTTTTTGTTTTGCCCTGTACATTATTTTAGCTTCTCTGAAATGACAGCAGCCATAACAAATTAGACCATCTTTCAAACTGTTTAAAAACAATCAAACAAACAAACAAACCACACACCATTCAAAGAGAAGACAAAAACCTACATTTACACGTTTCAAAACCATATTTGAAATTATTCACCTATAAAAATATAAATAACATTAATCATTTACAGGTTGGGTAAAAAAACAAAATTGAATTTGCATAAATCCTTTTCTTCTAGTCTTAGCATCTAAAAAATATTAACACCACGTTCAGTGTTATTTTGTAATCAAATATCTTATTTTAACAACAAACCAAAAAATGCATGCAGAGTGGGTGTAACATCGAAACAATTTCCCAAAAAGATCAATGCTTACCCACCTCCCCACCTCAAAAGTACAAACACCTGTATCAAAGAAACATCTCTAGAACGCTTGGTTTCACAAGCCCTGATTAGCACGAATCTCTACTTGAAGTTAACGGACCTGCTAAGCCAATCGCAACGGAGCGAATCGGAAATTCTAGAATGTTGGTCAATTTAAATGAAAGGTCACTTTTCAGTTCCTCGTTCGTGAACCCAACCCTGGACAAACAACAGACCTGAAATGGCAAAGATCCGCTCTGCTAAAAATCTCTCATTCGCACTAATCAGTCCCTTTTTGACAATAAATTTTAAAAATTGCCAAGTATTATGATACTTGCAGCACTTCTAAAGTTGAGGGAACACAAAGCCACATTGCGGCTTGGAACCTGGTTTCAGGAGAATGGGCTTCAGGCCGCTGCTTAAGGCTTACTGTACGTGAACCTGTACTGAAGACACGGAGCAAGCTTACAGGAACCGTGAGTCCAGGAAACAGCCACTCCCTTACAGCAGTACAGGCACAGCACTGAGCCCTGGGCTCGCTACACCCTGAAGTCCACTTCATCCAGTCCGAGATTTTGCTTGGTTCTGGAGAGATCCGGTGAGGTTCGGGGGACCGGGACGATTTCGATAGGGGGCTCGTCCAGGTTTTCAGGTTCCGGAGACCAGAGGTCAGGTTCGGATTCTGGGACAGGCAAGTACCCTCCGTCCCGGGGCAGGCAGAGGCACCACCCTGCCCCAGACAGGTCAAGCTCGCTGTACTGGAACTCGGATCGCCGCAGGGCTTTGAAATCCACCTGGTCCGCCGTGTGCTCACTCAGTTCCTTGAGCTTGGTCCAGAACAGACAGGTCAAGATGATACCGAAGAGCTGTGAGGAGAGAACAGCAGAGGGATCAGTAACTCCACAACACTGCTTTCACGCTCGAGCAGAATGAAGCCAGGAGTCGAATCTGACAGTCAAATTTGCCAGTAGTAAATGCAGCTTTGCTCCTTGTTCTGTTAACATGAGAAACTATCATTATTATTTACTTATTAGGCAGATGCCTTTATCGAAGGAGGCTTGCAGGTGTTCCAGGGCAGCGCAGGGTTACAATGCAAGCTTCATATTTAAACACAGTGTAGTTTACAGTAAGTGCAATAATACTAACACTGCTAGAATACAATATGAACTAGGATGCAGCCAGTTAGGATCACAGCAAGTTATATCTGCAGTGACAGATTAGCAGTGCAATAGTGCAAGGATAGCGCATCAGCTGAGGATCCAGTAAGGTGGTGCTGAGGTCAGGCCAGGGTCTGCGTTTTGCTTGGGCCTGAGCCCACGCAGTTATGGAGCGATTGACAATTAAAAACATTTCATACCAAACCGTATCAGACTGTAATCCGTTCAAAAAATAGATCCGTCCCGCCCACCCCAGTGCCGTTGTCATGGTTATGAAAAAAAGATTGGTGGTTGGACGGCTGAGATATGAGATTTTGAGTCTTCAATAGCATAGTATCGAAATTACAGCGCACAGACAGCAAACATACAGGAACTTTTCTTTCATTGCAAGGCACGCAAGCAACCAGCTTGTGCAGCTGCTGTTTAGTTAATTATACTGTATAAATGGGTCATTTTATGTACAAAATAATGTGATATCTTGTAACAATTGTAAGTCTCCCTGGATAAGGGTGTCTGCCAAGAAATATAATACAGAACGTTTAGCCAAAGTTGCAGTAATCCGAAGCTATATTTGTGTCTTGCGCATTAGCTATGTCCCGACACATTTTGTAAAAAGCAAACGAACCGACGATCAACAAATGCGTCACCTACATTTAATTATATATCAATTTGAACTCAGTTGACTGATGCAGCTGAGATGTACTGTATGTTATGCTCAACTCATGCCTCTATTCCTGTTTTGTTCCCATGTAACTGACACTTCTAAAGCTCAAAGTATTGACATTCACTTTTAGTCACTGTATGAGAGCTTTTTATGTAAGCTCACTTTGCGAAGTGGAATACACGTTTGAGAGCTTTTGTCATTTTCTGCACGTGTGGTAGTGACTTGCAGCTCGCTAACGTTACAGAATTTGTGCTGCTATACCTGTTGGTGGTAAATCGGATGTCCGACTGTCGAAATATTTTGGTAGCGTGTGCGTTCTTGGAGAATGTGGTGCTATTTCTGACAGTACAGAGTGTCCTCAGTACACTTGTTAGTAATTAATTTGGGGCCCAGCCAGGAATTAAATCCTGCCGCCACTGGGTCAGACGAGTCCAGTGCAGAGCAAGAGGGGAGGCTCAAGAGATCTGCAAGCGCGGTCTAATCCCGGAGTTGATGTGGTTTCGTTTTTCACTAAAGCTGACCTCTGCATTGATCTGCAGGTGTGGAAAGCATGTGCACGACACACACGAGTTTTTCCTTTATTGTTTTTTTTGCAGACAGAAATCAACTAAAATAGACTAACACGCGCTGTCGGACGTTTGGGTTTTCTCTGGGACAAAATCAGAGGCGATATTTAGATCCGTTTAAAGCAAATTGGAAAAAAAAAAAACACTAGATAAATATTGCCCCAGAGGCAATTACCTGATCCAGAGAAAACACAGCAACAAGTGGGAGTTCATTCTCAGTCTAATAATAAGTATTCCTTCGTCTTTGTTTTATTTGGAAACGATTAATAAGGCAAAGTCCTTCAAGATTTCTATCTAATTCTCAAGGGCGTTCTTCAGCCAGGCAGCAGTGTGGCTGCCTGTGTTACTGCAGCAATCCTGCGTGCTGTTCACACAGCATTAAAGTCCTTCAGGGATGCCTTCAAACAACTGTAACAGCAATCAACTAGCAAGAAACTACTCTTCCTTTTTTAAAATACATTTACAGCATCTAATTAAGGATTCGAGAACTGTGGCATTAATTAGTCACGGAATCGACGGCAGTCAATCGCCTGTGCTCCTCTCTGAATCAGTCACTTTGAAAACTGACACAGGATTCATTACCTGGTTTTATAACACAATCCAAGGGATTGATTTCAGCAGTTCAAGTCCATGTGCGCGTCTAGTAGCTGTCGGCACTTTGACTGCAGTACCCTCATATTTATAGTATCAGTGAGGTTTTGACAATGCCATTGTGAATGAATTTCAGCTAAATTAGAAAATGATTCAGGAGGCAAAACCAACTCAAAGTGGCGAGTGTCAAAAAAATGATTCTTCTACAGGTTAACCCTAAAAGGTTGGATCTGGACTGGAAGCGAGAGATGTGCTTGATGCGAGCGAATTCAGTATCTGCATCAAAAGCGAATATTTTAGCAGAAACGGTCACGTGACCCCTCGCTGTTCTCCCACACAAAAGACAGGAGGTGGTCCATTCAACAACACCACTCCCGCAGCACAGACTACAGAGCAAGCAAGCGGAGCCGAGACACACCAAAGTCGTCGCACACCCAGGAGAGAGGTCCCGTTGAGAGGGGACAGAGATCAAACACAGGCAATCGCGCTCGCAGAAAACCCCTGGCGCCCACAAAACAGACACTATTTACACGATTCCCCTTCTCGTCCATCCCCTCCCACAGTCCGTACTGTGTTCAGTTGATGGTGATCCTGGAACTGGTTTGGGGCAGGGATTGGGCTTCTGCTGGAAACAGGGCTGAAGCTGATCCTGGGTGTGGAATTGTGAGTGCGATGGGAACGGCAGTCACTCGCTCCTGGCGGGGAAAAAACAGAACACATTTCTACTCTCGTGGAGTCGCTCGCATCACCCAGACTGGCCACTCGCATCGATCGCCATCAATGCAGACGTGACCACACGTTCCAGTCACTTCGAAATGATTTGCTCGCATCGCTGGCTTCCACTGTCGATCCACCTTTACTCAAAAGTGTATAGGGAAAATGCATTGATAATGTTAAGCCAGTTTGCTGGAGATGACTTTACAATGAGTAGAGTTGCCAGGGCAATTCCACTTGGCCTTTGGCTTAGAATGACTGGAGTGCTAAAGCATGTGTAAGAATGTATTTGAAAGGAGGCCTATGATAAAGAATGAACCACAGAACCCTGGTAAAAGAGAGTAGTCAGTGGTTGGTTGCACCTGAGTGAAGTAACAGCTGAAAAACTAATTTCTATTCTAACTAGTAAGATAACAGAAACACACTGTAGTCACGTACGCTCTGAGCGGATGGAGCATAAATAGCTGAAACAGGGTCTGGTCTCATCTTTATAGCATCACTAAGCAGTTAATTCCACATTTACCTTCATTTTTAAGGCTCACAAAAGGAGTGATAATTAGTTAAAATGTATTTCTTACCTCTAAATTGCCTCGTTAACATTAGTACTGGAGTTTCCTGCTTGTGGATCTTGTGCATTCTACCAATTGCTTACAAACTTTAAAAGCTGGAAAATAATGCTTCAACCCCCCCCCCCCCCCCCCCCCCCCAATCAACCTTTATTAAAAATGTCTGAATAGCTTTATTTATAAAGCAACAGGATCTGCACGAAAGGTCCGGAGATAATGCATCATTTAATTAGGGACGTTTGCTATTTGTGAAATTTCACAGATGGGAGCGTTGCTCAGGGTACAGTCCTATTAAACCATTAGCAGAAAAACATACCTTCTGCATCTGCAACTATAATAGAAACAAAACAAACCAAAAAAAAAAAAAAGTTTGTGATGAAATAAAAACGCATCCAAATGAACCAGTCAGTCTGTTACCGAGTTGCTAACACCAGGATCCAAAAGAAGAGATGCGGGTTATTGTTCATCATTAATCTAGGAGATTCACAGAGCAGTTCCAGGTAGCAGTCTGCTAAATTCAATTCACTTTAAAAGTAGTGGATTTCTACTAAACTTTACCGTTCTGCCTTAAAATATTGCTTTCTGAAACGGGTAAAAAAAAATCAGACAGCTTGCGAACTAGCAACCTGTCGTGCTAGCATTGCTTTGTGAAACTGGCCCCTGGTCTATAAAAGAGCAAGTAATTTATTTTCCCCTTATATCGACGTGCTTCTAAAATACTGTGTGTCTGTGTGTGCGTGTGTGTTTAGGTCCTTTAGCCAGTGCCATCAAGTGATCTTACACTTTGGAAACAAGTTTCCTTTAGTTTGCTGCCATTACACTAGATGTGCAGTAGATGGCGCTCGTCAATATAAAGACACTTTGGATTATCGAGCCTAGAGCAGCGTGCATTTATTAGAACACCCCATTGCATTGCAGTCTATTGGACTTGACAAAAGTAAGCCTGTGGATACAACAAAGAAAAAGGGAATCAAATGACACCAGAGACTTAAGAAAGTATACAGACACAAAGCCTTAAAGATGCCAGGCTGTTATTGATGCCAAAAGGCGGCCAGACTAAATATTAGCATTTAAAGCTAATTCAGACACAGCTGTGTTTTTTTTTTTTGTTTTTTTTTTTAAGTTTTGAATAACACAAGTTTGCAAAAATGTATGACTCATTTTTGTTGTAAATTAATGCATTTTTTTGTGTGCAAAGCTCAATGACAAATCTTGGAGGTGTTCAATACATTTGACACACACTACTGTGCATTGCATGAGTCTATGGCAGGTGACTAGAGCCACAGAGCAGCTACTGAACTCAAAGCCAAAGCAAAAACAATGCAATCACTGCAAACGCCGGGAAAAGGCTAAGGACCAGTAGGAAAAAAAATAAATAAAGTGAACATGTAATTTGGAGCTGCTGCAAAGAGAAAGTCATCTTTTTGAATGACTTCTCCATTTAGAAACTGACATAAGCCTACCCCCCCTGGGTGGAAAACAACAGGCGAGTCATGAAAAGCACATTAACAAAAACGGACTTCTGCAGACGTCAATGGTTTGGCGGGCGTGAGAAACTGGAAAAGGATTCAGGAGTAGAGATCTTATAAATATGAGAGTGGTTTTAATGAGCCTGGCATTTTAGGAGTTATGATTCCCCTGTTAAAGTCATTAAGCAAGCAGCATGTCTATTTAAAGAACGTATTCATTGCTGCATAAAAACCCATTTACATCAAAGGAACAGTAACAACCAATACGAGAGCTTGTTAGAGACTTCCATCTCCGGCTAACAAATCAAAATTAGCAACATGGACAAGTACATAGCAATGCCTTGCATCCAGCTGGATGCACATGTGTACTGAGCCAAGCGAACCCCTGCATTATTCTTTATTTAAAATGTATTTTGATGCTGCGGTTATTTGATTCATGTTGATAATGTTCAGTTATGAAGTGTGCAAATCGAGCCTGCCTGGAGCAAACATTTTAGGTTATGTGTAACACGGGCCAGACCGGTCAATGTGTCTTTATAGATGCAAGAGCCAGTGCCATCTAGTGATCTGCCACTTTGGAAACAAGTTTCCTTTGGTTTGCTGGCAATACGCTAGCTGTGCACTAGATGGCGCCTAGTAATATAAAGACTTAAAACTTCCAGGAGAGACAGACAGACCAACTCCACACCGCCCCTGATTCTGGTTCTGTTGACAGCTAAAGAACATCCTGACCAAGTTTTAAAATATATGGGTACGCAGTTGTCCAGATCAGTGGTTCTCAATCCTGGTTCAGTTAAGTAATTCGGAGCTTGGTTGGAACAAAAACCAGCAGGGCAGTGTTCCCCCGGGACCAGGATTGAGAATCACAAGTCTAGATGGATCTTACAATGCATTTTCTACAGCATATGACGCGGTAGACGCTTATAAGAGACTGCAGAAGAGCAGTGTTGTCACCCCCCCCGTCCCCCCCGTCCCCCCCGTCCCAGCTGCAGCTTGATCTCAATAGTTAATGGCTTTGTTTCGCCCCCTGCCAGTCTTTGGCATTGCAATGAGAACTGACTTCCAGATGACATGCGTTCAGTAACTCTGTGTGGAGAATGCCATGCTGCTGAGAGAGCTGTCTCTAATCCGGGTATCTTGCTGCGACTGACTGCCTTTGACCCAGGCTGGCACTGCGGACCTTTCTACAGAGCTAATGAGGACCCATGGGGGCGAGTGGCAGGGAAGAGCTGGAGTGCAGCTCCTTATACAACGGGCAGTGGCGTGTGATGGATTCAGATTCTACCCCGTCTGTGAGATTATGTTAAAAACTGAAATGCAGACGAGCCCGGCACTTTTGCACAGCGATTAAGATGCTCACTTGCAGTGCGTTGGGTCGCCGATTTCGCCCCCAGCCTCCGTTCTATTTCACTTGCTCAGAGTATCTTAAGGCTGACTTGTGACAAAGATGAATATGGCACATTATTGGAGTAAATATAGGAGGCTGTGTGGTCCAGTGGTTAAAGAAACAGGCTTGTAACCCAGTTCAAATCCCAGCTCAGCCACTGACTTGCTGTGTGCGAGAGACCCTGAGCAAGTCACTGAACCTCTTTGGTGAGACGTTGTTGTAAGTGACTCTGCAGCTGATGCATAGTTCACACGCCCTAGTATCTTGTAAAGCACTTTGTGATGGTGGTCCCCTATAAAAGGCGCTATATAAAAATAAAGTTGATTATTTTATTATTAAAAGCAGTCAGCACCGTTGAAAAGGGCCAAGGTGAGAACTGAAATCTTCCGAAAGCGTCGGAGATGCAAAGAGAGAGGTTTTGATCCTTCTAAACCCTTCACAGCTTTGCTGTTCTCCTGCCTGTCAGTAGAGACCCAGAGTCTGTTTGCTGACACTGCGGGTATTTTAATGATCTAAAACAGTGGCGGGTCTAAATAACGGGGCTCTTTAACGCTCCGTTAATCCTGGAGGTGCTCCAAGAGTAATTGACAGACCGACTTATTGTAACCCACAAACAGGTTTTGAAATTTATGGCAGCGTATTAAAGATCTGCCACTATAAGGACGCTGAAGGCCCTGAAAACACTCAATCCTGTGCTGCAAATAAAACATCAGGAGCTCCAGCAGCAGCGAATGGCTCTTTTATAGGACTCTGCAGGGCCGTGAAGCAGCTACTTAGATATGGGGTTTCTATTACAGAGACTGCTGTGCTTAACGGCATGTGAAAAAAAAACTATATTAAATAGTGATTAAAAAAGAAAGAGACTGTGCAATTAACCACACAGCGCTCCAATATTCAGCTTCCATAAGGAGAGACAAAGAAGGAAGCTAAAACTTGTCAGAAACTTTAATCAGATATAGAACGAACGAAAGCAAGCAAGCAAAAAACAACATGGTAAAACTAACCCTTCCAAAACTTTCCCACAGTAAAAGCACAGCTCAGTGTAATAAAGCAAAGTGAAAGCTTGCTAAGCATAGGGAAGCATTGTAAAGAATAGCGAGGTGTGGAAAAGCATACTAATAAACTTGGCAAACCAGGATAAACCATGTGAGAAGCACAGGGGGGAAAATTGCAAAACGAACGCGGCAAACTTTTATAAGAGACACTCCCCCCCTACTACAGATGTTTCGGATTGTTTTTCTACAAATATGTTGAACTTTGCAGATTGCGTGCGATTGTGAGGACCCTGTGTGTTCGTGCACCACGTTTTTTAAAATTAGAATTTTATACAAACGTGTTTTTTTCCCCCCAAAATTAAAAGCACTTTTTGCAATCTCTTTTTTTTTTTTAATTGCGGTTTTCAACACGCATTTTTTATTAGACTGTTTAATTGAACGGTCTACAACTGTTAGCTGTTTTGTATGTGTGTGTGTGTGTGTGAGAGAGACACTGCCTGGGATCCCAAATGGGTCGCATTGTGATTTTCCCTGCTTTGTATTGTACAGTGCTTTCAGCTTGCATGAAAGGCACTATATAAAGAACATTTGATTTGATTTCTTAAAAGTATGGCAGGCTGCAGAAGCCAGATGGCAAGGAATTCTATTTGAGTGTGAAAGGGATTGTGGGACACCATCTGCAGCAACTGATCCAGTGAAGAGCCGCCCCCGCTCCTCTCGCGCTATGAATGAGAATTAGCTGCCGCACAGTAACGAGGCTAACGAGGCTCTACTGAAGAACAGGCGGCTCTTCAATGCAAGTCAACGTGTCCAAACACCAACACGTTGGCAAGTGGACAGTCAGGGCTGATGAGACTCGGGGAAGGATGGGGGGGGAGCGGGAGAAGTGGGGGAGGATGAGAGCGGGCGTAAGTCATGCTGTGCGGTGTGACGACCACTTTAAGATGGTATATTTCTCGAGAGAAACAGCGGAGACCATTAAAATGAAGGACTGCTGGGGCTCCAGAGTGGCGCATCCGGTAAAGGCGCTCCGTGTGGAGTTCCAGGATGCGCCTGGTTGGAGTCCAGGCTATTTCACTGCCGACCGGAGCTCCCAGGGGGTGGCGCATAATTGGCCGAGCGCCGCTCGGGGGGCTTATAACTAATCAGAAAAGCTATCAAAGAGATGCCCTCCCTGACTTCTTATAAATAACTGCAGTGCGTGGAGAAGACTGTCGGACTGCAGCATTTCACTGTATACAATATATCCATAAGACCGTGAAGAGATACTCAATATGGAACCAATTGGCCATACTGTACTCTTACTGCTGTATAAACACGAAGGCTGATGCCTATACCTGTCCTAAGTATGATTGATAACATTTAAACTAGGGGTTTCAATCGATTTATGCTTCACTAGTCAAATCACACCTGCAGGCTTTGATCTAGACAGCCCTGCTATTTCACACCCAGCCCTGCTGCCCAACACCGTTAAAAAAAAAAAAAAAAAAAAAAACAACAACAATCCATTCTGTTTTGTTATCTTGTTTGGTTTTGCGCACTCGTTTACTCAGCCATACAAAGCCAATGCAATTACAGCTGAAAAAAAAAAAAAAAAAAAAAAAACACATCCATTCCATCTTAGCCTCCTGTTAAATTAGATTTCTCTGCAGAGGTTCAGTTCTAATTGGTCTCAATGTGATCCACAGGTATCTCTCAGTGTTCTATCTGTGTAATTTGAAATGGCTTTTTAAAAAAAAAAGAAAGCCTGTAGCCTTGTTTAGCTAAAAAAGGCACGGTCTCCTCCTGGACTCGCATGGCAGTTAGGGCAGTCTATAAAGGAAGACTCAATCAGGCAGAGTAGCAAGGGAGCGCCCCTGATCGGAATTGCAACTGCAAAGGAAGCTTATGAAAAACCTGCTGTTTTGTACAGGCAGCTCACTGTATTGTGTAGTTGCAGAGAGAATTGGAAAGCATGCTGATCATATTAAATGAGGGGTACACAACACACTATGTAAAGCTGTTTAAAAAAGTTACACAGTTTTATTTGGAACAGGACTTCTGTGTATTTCTTTAAATGGCTTTAAAAAATGTTAAAAGTGTCTTTTATAATGGATTTAATAGCTGTATAACAAAAACACATCACACAGCAGCAAGATAATAACAGGGGTATGAAGGTTATCATGCCGTCAGTATTGAACATCCCTAGTCGGATTTACAGGTCCTTCTCCACAGCAACAACAGCAAGAGACTGAAAGAACTACATGTCAAGCAGACGTCCTCCGATCCCCAAGCCAATCGCCTCTTTGCACCCAGCTCTGCAGGAGGATGAAGGACAGCCCTTTGAGCTCACTGGGCGCCTGGCCAGTAGGGGTCACTGTAGTGTGGAGAGTGTGCAGCCCCTGCTGGTTTGGCATCCCCCAACCTGCGTGATCGCCAGAGCCAATGCTTCTTGCAGAATGCCCACCGACAACTTTGCACAGCCAGGACTCGAGACTGCATCCCCTGACTGCACCACATTTACATTTTAAAAAATCGTCACAGTGCGAAACATAAAACAATTATACAAAGTGCATCTAAACAAGAAGAATAAATAAATGCAGGCAGGATAATATTTCACACCCATAAATGCCAGCAGAGCACCATGGTAATTAGCTCTGGCAGCCTGCGAGACTGAGAGTGGGTACTGGCCAGGGATAACACAAGCCCGGCCAGCTACCGGAGTAATAATACAGGAGATGTAAAAATGAGAATGTGGAATTCCAGTCACAGTGCACTTACTGAGGCTGTTTTGTTGGTGTGCAAAGAGAATGACAGTGTTGAAAGTCAACAGCCAGTAATCAGGCACGCACCCAACAGCAGTGCAAATTCAACTTTAGCGCAAAGACGACCTTGAAAAAGCTGTTTACTCCGAAATTAATTCTCAGAAAGCAATGCAATAAAATTACCAGCTATTTAATCAAGGGGATTGCAAGTCCATTTATTTTATTTTACTCACTTTAGAGCCATTGTTGCTGCTGAGAGAAGAAGGCCCTGTGGGTCTTCTACTGTTTGTGCAGTGATCTTAAATTGCAGCTCTTTCAATATCTTGCACAACTGAACTAGACTGTGTGGGTGTGATGTACGGTCATGTTTATGAAACTGTGATCAGAAAATATAAAAATTTTGTTCCCCCAGTTTTCTCCCAATGCCCAGTCCCCCCTCCCAACAGCGAGCCAGCTTCCTCTTCTACACCCAGGAACTCCAGAGCAGATGCCAGCGAGCTAGCGCCTCCTGGAGGACAAAGGCCAGCCCTGCAGGTGCTGCCCACTTAAAGATATTTTGTAAAACTGAACTAGGCAGCCTACTAGTAATTGCCTTTTTTTGAAGTATTTACAAATTAATTCATTAACGTGTTGATTTCAAAACAAGAAAAACTGTCCTTCCCTCGCCTTTACAACAGAGTACCGACCAATGGCAATTAACTCCCTGCCCTGATGCCTGGGCACGGCCTGTGCCCCGGACGTCAATCCCCATCGATTGGTCCTCGATTGTAAAGGTAAGGGAAGGACAGCTTTTCTTGTTTTGAAATGAACACATTAAAATGAATGGATTTATTTAGTGCCCATCGATAAATACTCCTTAAAAGCAAATGCGAGTGTCAGGACACCGCTGTGTACCAATGATACATCGCCGTTCTCTTCTCATGGTATTAGTATTCTGCAGCACACAGAGTACGAAGGTCCTGGGCAGTGTATTACCTGTGGCAGGAACAGGGCACAGCACAGTCCGATGGTGGCGCCCATGTTATCCCCAAACCACAGGTACACCGCGTGGATGCAGCCACGCACGTAGATGACATCAACAAGCTGCAGACGCTGGAGGTGGGGGGGGGGGGGGGGGGGGGAAATCAATCAATGTCACATCCAGTAGTATCAGCACCTCTTCAGAGCTACACCTTTATATAAGAGTAGGGCAGCGGCTCTTGTGCCCTATAAGGGTCGCTGAGCTCTACAATACGGCGCCTGTGAGGTTTTTAATGGGTTTTAAAAAAGGGTTCTCAAGGCCAGTCAGTAGTCGTAGGCAGAAGGAAGCAGAGTCAAAATGCAGCTGATTCATCTTTTTTTAATGAGCAGCTTTGGCCACTCCTGGACTGCATGAACCCCCTGCTAATCAGTACGGCTCTTTTAACCATCTCTGTGGTATAACGTGATAAATGCATTATGCACTTTCCACTGTATTTAATGCACCATTTCATGTATTATGCTCTTTCCACTGTATTTAATGCACCATTTCATGTATTATGCTCTTTCCACTGTATTTAATGCACTATTTCATGTATTATGCTGCTGTCATGTATTCTGCTCTTTCCACTGTATTTAATGCACTATTTCATGTATTATGCTACTATCCTGTATTCTGCTCTTTTTTAATGCACTATTTCATGTATTATGCTGCTATCATGTATTCTGCTCTTTCCACTGTATTTAATGCACTATTTCATGTATTATGCTGCTATCATGTATTCTGCTCTTTCCACTGTATTTAATGCACTATTTCATGTATTCTGCTCTTTCCACTGTATTTAATGCACTATTTCATGTATTATGCTGCTATCCTGTATTCTGCTCTTTCCACTGTATTTAATGCACTATTTCATGTATTATGCTGCTATCATGTATTCTGCTCTTTCCACTGTATTTAATGCACTATGGATGTATTATGCTGCTATCATGTATTCTGCTCTTTCCACTGTATTTAATGCACTATGGATTTTCTTGTTGTTACTGCATCTTATAAAGCGTTTTGTGACGGTGTTCCACTATGAAAGGCGCTATATAAAATGATTGATTGAAATCCAAATATAGGCATTACACAATAAACAAAATCTCCCTACTACCCCCACTCTTGTGATGTATAATAGTACTTACACAGGGGCTATTTGCAAAACATAGTAAGTGAATTATTTTCCATAGTTTTGTATTTATTTACACATTTCACACTTCCCCTGTGAAGGGAGTTCATTCTGATTGACTGTTGTTACATTTTGTATCGTGATAAAATTTTATTGAGTATGGACCACTTGGATCTCTCTCTGCATTACCTGTGCTGGCACTGCCTGCGGGCACAAAGTGAATAAACTCAGTAATGCATAAAAGATTTCCTTCATCCGGGTCACAGAATACAATAACAAATACATATATCAGAAATCAAAATTCACAGCCTAGACAACAGCATTGCCTGGCCAGCGTACAACAAAGGGTTAACTCTGCCTGCCCCTTCCAGTTTCAAACCCAGCGTGTGAGCTCACCTCTTTATCAAGGGTCTTGTATCCGCACAGTGTGTTCACCACTCCCTCCACCTGCACAGACAAACAGACAGAGTTCAGATTGAAACAGGCATTAGCCAGGATTCCTGTGGGTCTACCTTACCATTCTGCGCTACCCCTTATAAAACTTTACCACAGTGTTTTTGCACGGTAGTTTTGCAGTGTTCCTTTGTTTTTACTATGCATTTACCACGGTTTACCATATTTAGTAACTCGCTGTGCTACAGATCTGCTTTAATACACTTTGCTGTGCTTTTACTATGGGAAACTGTCATAAGGGTTAGGCTACAGGGTTTGTTTATGAATATGCTTTCACATACCTCTCTGGGTTTTACCATGCTTCCACTTCATTACACTTTACTATGCTTTTGCTATTCAGCAGAAACCCCCTGGTCAGGTGTGCTGGACCCCCTCACTCACTCTGCACAGAGCTGTGAGGGGAGAGCTCTCCTGCTGCCTGCCTCCCTTCATGCCTGCAGCCAGCCCATTAAACCGATAGATAAACCATGGGAAACTATTACAGTGACACAACAATAACCCAATAAACATGTCAAACGTGTCGATGAATAACAGCCCTTGGAAAATAGCAGGTAGACTGACAGATAGATCGATAGAAAGACAGACAGGTAGACAGAGAGAGGAGAGAGAGAGACAGACAGGTAGACAGAGAGAGAGAGGAGAGAGACAGACATGCAGGCAGATAGGCAGACAAAGAGGTAGGTAGACAGACAGACAGACTCAATATGCCAGGCGTCTGCCATGCAGAACATGAGAAAGTGGGCCGGTACAGGATTAGACTCTGTACTAGAGCAGGGCACGACACTGATTGTGTTATTAGAGCTGACAGACATTGAACTATGCAAGCCAGGAATAATACAATACTTCAATCTAACAGCATTTGTCTGGCAAGCAATCATCCTCCTGCACAATACCTGTCATACTCCCTGTCCCCTTTTGATCTTTGCAGGCTGAATCTCTCCAGCAGAAGAGGACTTTTCAACCACATCAGGCACGTAGCTGAAGTTAAAACGTTTATCCCCCACCCCGCCATTGCTGTAGTTCAAGACAACTAATCAAAGAAATGACCCATCAATGGAACAACCTCCAAGAGCCAATCAGACCCCTCCCCCCGAGCCGCGCCTGCAATGATCAATCAGGGTGAAAGAATCCCGCGGGACGGAGCTGGCGTCAACCAACGCTTCAAACACTCATACTGCTCCTTTAATTGGCGTCAGCAGCCCCGAACACTGAGCCCCCACTCCCTTGTGAAGTACTGCAGACTGTTTTCAAACGCTACGGGTCAAATGAGGTGCGTAACACATGACAAGCAGTGTCTACAATTACTGTGCATTTACACAGTAGTTACTTGGCAAATGCACTTGTGGATACACACAATTACAATGTTATTATGCATAGTTCCAATGCAAATCTTTTTGCACAATATATGCAAGTATCAGAAAAGGGTTAGGGTTAGGGTTAGGGCACTTGGTGTACCCTTACGGTTTTGCAGGGGCCAACACACTGATCTCTGAACAAAGTTATGGTACATTTTATAGAAAGTGAGGAAGGTCCGGTATAGGGTAAGGGGAGATCACATTACACTGGCTTGAGCCTCTCTGTGGGGTACTGGGTCCAGTGACCTGGGGGTTGGGTTAGGAGTAGGATTGGGAGAAGTCACTTTACTTAAACCCTTTGTGGGGTGTAATGTCTAATGATTTAGGGTAAGGGGTACCATACTACTTGGCTTACCTTTTTGGGGTGCTGTGTCCGGTGACGTGGGGTGGGGTGGGGTTAGGGTTAGGGTTAGTGCTCACAATTTGTGTAGACAAGGCAAACCGAGGGGACGCGTTGTTTTGTGTTGATCAATTAAACATTTTATTCAATTTCTTTAATACCCAACAACTTCAAATCAATTATCAATTATCAATTATCAGAAAATAGAAAATAGTTTGAGCACACCCCTTGTACAAAACCAATTCCAAAATTTTTTTTAAATGTAGATTTAGGGGTGCATGCATTAGCAGCTTCAATGTTTACAGAGATACAAATTGAAAATCAGCAAAGAAAAAAAAATTTTTAAATGCGATAAATGATGCTTTCCACCGAGTTCCATCTAGAATTGACTTTTCGGTTTTGTTTTTTTGCTGGAGGCTGCTGGCTGCTAAGTGCGTCTATTCTGCACC